>NC_053491.1:490642958-490712958 GCF_905171775.1 Rana temporaria
GTACCACCTAAAACCACCCATGAGAGTCTGGCTCAGAATATTTGATAGCGTCATCGCCCCAATTCTTCTTTATGGCAGTGAAGTTTGGGGTCCTATGACCTACCCAGACCAATCCAAATGGGACCCCAGCCCAACAGAAATATTCCATCTGGAATTTTGCAAGCACCTCCTCCAAGTCCATCGGAGCACCTCCAACAGTGCTTGTCGGTCCGAGCTGGGCAGATTTCCCTTACTCCTCGCAGTACAGATGAGGGCGCTATCATACTGGGACCACCTACAAAACAGCAGTCCCAACTCCTACCACCATCAAGCCTTACTGGACAGTAAGAACCAGTCCAAGCCGTGTGGCCTGCAACAACTCATCAACACCTTGTCTCCCCAAAACTCTCAACAATTCGGCCTGACAAAATCTCAAATAAAAATCATAACTTATAACTCCAAAGAGAAACATGTTGGAGAATGGAGACACGCAATAACAAACTCCAAAAAACTATTGATTTACCAGTCACTGCAGAGAGACTACAAACTGGCCCCGTACCTGGAGGTGCTACAAGACCCCAAAGAGAGACAGACAATGAGCTTGTACAGACTGAGCGCCCACAGCCTGGAAATGGAATTAGGGCGGCACAGACAGACCTACAAGCCTAGGGAGAGGAGACTGTGCCAGCAATGTGACCAGGGGGTCCCGGAAGATGAGGAACACTTCCTGCTACATTGCCCTAAGTACGCATCAGTGAGGGACACTCACTTCCAGAGACTCTCCGCTCTCATCCCGGACTTCAATTCTACAGAAGAGAAGAGGAAACTCCAAATTCTACTGGGAGAAGAGGAGCCAATGGTGAAGATAGCTGCCCAATATGTGACAGCGTGTCACCGACTGAGAGGGACATGAGAAACCTGAGGACTTTCACAGACTTATGTCCTTTCCCCTTTATATTACCCCCCTTCCCCTTTATATTACCCCCTCCCCCTTTTCCTTGCTTTGGCAATGCTAACATGTATTTGGTCCTGCCAATAAAGCTTATTTGAATTGAATTGAATTGAATTGAATTGAATTGTGAGAGAGAGAAGGGGGGAAGAGAGAGAGCGAGAGAGAGAAGGGGGGGGAGAGAGAGAGCGAGAGAGAGAAGGGGGGGAGAGAGAGAGAAGGGAGAGAGAGAGAGAGAGAGAGAGAGAGAGAGAGAAGGGGGAGAGAGAGAAGGGGGGGAGAGAGAGAGAGAAGGGGGGACGAGAGAGAGAGAGAGAGAGAGAGAAGGGGGGACGAGAGAGAGAAGGGGGGACGAGAGAGAGAGAGAAGGGGGGACGAGAGAGAGAGAGAAGGGGGGACGAGAGAGAGAGAGAAGGGGGGACGAGAGAGAAAGAAGGGGGAAGAGAGAGAGAGAGAGAGAGAGAAGGTGGGAAGAGAGAGAGAGAGAGAGAAGGGGGGAGAGAGAGAGAAGGGGGGAGAGAGAGAGAGAGAGAAGGGGGGAGAGAGAGAGAAGGGGGGAGAGAGAGAGAAGGGGGAGAGAGAGAGAAGGGGGAGAGAGAGAGAAGGGGGAGAGAGAGAGAAGGGGGAGAGAGAGAGAAGGGGGGGGGAGAGAGAGAGAGAGAGAGAGAAGGGGAGAGAGAGAGAGAAGTAGGGAGAGAGAGAGAGAGAGAGAGAAGGGGGGCAGAGAGAGAGAGAAGTGGGGAGAGAGAGAGAGAGAGAAGGGGGAGAGAGAGAGAAGGGGGGGAAGAGAGAGAGGGGGGAAGAGAGAGAGAGGGGGGGAGAGAGAGAGAGAGGGGGGAGAGAGAGAGGGGGAGATAGAGAGAGAGAGAGAGAGAGAGAGAGGGGGGGGAAGAGAGAGAGAGAGAGAGGGGGGGAAGAGAGAGAGAAGGGGGGAAGCGAGAGAGAAGGGGGAGAGAGAGAGAGAGAGAGAGAAGGGGGGAAGAGAGAGAGAGAGAAGAGAGAGAGAAGGGGGGAAGAGAGAGAGAGAGAGAGAAGGGGGGAGAGAGAGAAGGGGGGAGAGAGAGAAGGGGGGAGAGAGAGAGAGAAGGGGGGGGGAAGAGAGAGAGAGAAGGGGGGGGGGAAGAGAGAGAGAAGGGGGGGAAGAGAGAGAGAAGGGGGGGGGAAGAGAGAGAGCCTCATCAAGAACCATGTCCACCATACAAAACATGGGAAGATATTCGCCTGCTTTGTGGACTTTAAGAAGGCATTTGATTCAGTGTGGCACCCAGGCCTGTTCCTCAAACTATTGGAGAGCGGAATAGGAGGGAAAACATACGACATCATCAAGAGTTCATACACTGAGAACAGCTGCAGCGTAAAGGTGAATGGGAAAAGAACTGAACACTTCCGACAGGCCAGAGGAGTCAGACAGGGCTGCAGCCTAAGTCCAACCCTCTTCAACATCTACATCAATGAACTGGCGGCCGCTTTAGAATCCTCCCCAGCACCAGGACTGACTCTACATGACACTGAGGTGAAGTTCCTGCTGCATGCGGATGACCTCCTACTTCTGTCACCAACAGAGAAAG
Organism: Rana temporaria; assembly: GCF_905171775.1. Lineage (NCBI taxonomy): Eukaryota > Metazoa > Chordata > Amphibia > Anura > Ranidae > Rana > Rana temporaria. Next base: position 490,645,455 of record NC_053491.1, read on the forward strand.
GCCTTCAAGACAGCCTGGAAGTTCTGGAGAAATACAGCGCCACATGGGCACTACCAATCAACTCGGGCAAAACAAAAACCATGGTGTTCCAAAAGAAAAATACAAAACAAACAAAGAGCCCTTCCTTCACAATAAACAACTGCACTGTGGATGAAACTAACAGCTACACATACCTTGGCCTAGACATTACCCAATCAGGAAGCTTCAAGCCAGCCATAGAGGCACTAAAAGACAAGGCATGCAGAGCCTACTATGCCATCAGGAGACGGCTGTACCACCTAAAACCACCCGTGAGAGTCTGGCTCAGAATATTTGATAGCGTCATCGCCCCAATTCTTCTTTATGGCAGTGAAGTTTGGGGTCCTATCACCTACCCAGACCAATCCAAATGGGACCCCAGCCCAACAGAAATATTCCATCTGGAATTTTGCAAGCACATCCTCCAAGTCCATCGGAGCACCTCCAACAGTGCTTGCCGGTCCGAGTTGGGCAGATTTCCCTTACTTCTCGCAGTACAGAAGAGGGCGCTATCATACTGGGACCACCTACAAAACAGCAGTCCCAACTCCTACCACCATAAAGCCTTACTGGACAGTAAGAACCAGTCCAAGCTGTGTGGCCTGCAACAACTTATCAACACCTTGTCTACCCCAAACTCTCAACAATGCGGCCTGACAAAATCTCAAATAAAAATCATAACTTATAACTCCAAAGAAAAACATGTTGGAGAATGGAGACACGAAATAAAAAACTCCAAAAAACTAACAATTTACCAGTCATTGCAGAGATAATACAAACTGGCCCCGTACCTGGAGGTGCTACAAGACCCCAAAGAAAGACAGACAATGAGCCGTACAGACTGAGCGCCCACAGCCTGGAAATGGAATTAGGACGGCACAGACAGACCTACAAGCCCAGGGAGAGGAGACTGTGCCAGCAATGTGACCAGGGGGTCCCGGAGGATGAGGAACACTTCCTGCTACATTGCCCCAAGTACTCATCAGTGAGGGACACTCACTTCCAGAGACTCTCCGCTCTCATCCCGGACTTCAACTCTACAGAAGAGAAGAGGAAACTCCAAATTCTACTGGGAGAAGAGGAGCCAATGGCGAAGATAGCTGCCCAATATGTGATAGCGTGTCACAGACTGAGAGGGACATGAAAAACCTGAGGACTTTCACAGACTTATGTCCATTCCCCTTTATATAACCCCCCCCTCCCCTTTATATTACCCCCTTCCCCTTTTCCTTGCTTTGGCAATGCTAACATGTATTTGGTCCTGCCAATAAAGCTTATTTGAATTGAGAGAGAGAGAGAGAGAGAGAAAGGGGGGAGAGAGAGAGAGAGAAAGGGGGGAGAGAGAGAGAAAGGGGGGGAGAGAGAGAGAAAGGGGGGAGAGAGAGAGAGGGAGGGGAGAGAGAGAGGGAGAGAGAGGGATATACAGAGAGAGAGAGAGAGAGAGAGAGAGAGAGAGAGAGGGGTATACAGAGAGAGAGGGGTATACAGAGAGAGAGAGAGAGAGAGAGGGGTATACAGAGAGAGAGAGGGGGGGTATACAGAGAGAGGGGGTATACAGAGAGAGAGGGGTATACAGAGAGAGAGAGAGGGGTATACACACAGAGAGAGAGGGGGTATACACAGAGAGAGAGGGGTATACAGAGAGAGGGGGGTATACAGAGAGAGAGGGGGGTATACAGAGAGAGAGCGGGGTATACAGGGAGAGAGGGAGAGAGAGGGGGGTATACAGAGGGAGAGAGAGAGAGGGGGTATACAGAGGGAGAGAGAGAGAGGGGGGTATACAGAGGGAGAGGTGTATACAGGGGGAGAGAGGGGTATATATATATATAGAGAGAGAGAGAAAGGTATACAGAGAGAGAGAGAGAGGGGTATACAGGGAGAGAGAGGGGGGTATACATAGAGAAGGGTGTATACAGATATATATATATATATATAGAGAGAGAGAGAGAGAGAGATTGAGGAATACAGAGAGGATATAATATAAAAGAAGATGGACGGGGAGGGAGAGACCTTCAGGGTGAAAACGTCTGCTCTGCTCTGCTTGCAGCCTCCTATTCACTTCTATTCACTTCATGTTCCCGCCCCCTATTTCCTGCTTCCTGGTCACATGTTTCCTGTGACATCACAAGGTTAATCTGGAGGATGGGAACTAGCTGCTACCCTGAGCTCAGCCTCACCCTGGGTAGGAGGATCTCACCCCTCCCCCATCCACATTCCTCTCCGGTTTCAGAGACTTTGAGTTTCGTTTCTCTTCTGCTGTCAGCGATGGCGTCTGCTGATCTGAGAGCTGAGCTGAAATGTTCCGTCTGTCTGAACATTTATACCGATCCTGTAACCCTGAGATGTGGTCACAACTTCTGCCGGGTCTGTATTGATCGTGTGCTGGATACACAGGAGGGGTCTGGAGATTTCTTCTGTCCTTTATGCAGAAAAAGGTTCAGGAGTCGTCCTGCACTGCAGAGGAACACAACACTACATAACATAGCAGAGACTTTCCTGTCTCCTCAGCCAGATCCAGAGGAGTCCGGGGTCTTCTGTACTTACTGTGTGGAGTCTCCTGTACCTGCTGTTAGATCCTGTCTGCTCTGTGAGGTTTCTCTGTGTGATAAACACCTGAGAGTCCACAAAAAGTCCCCAGAACACGTCTTATGTGACCCCACCTTGTCCATGGAGAGCAGGAAATGCTCTGTCCGTAAGAAGATCCTGGAGTATTACTGCACTGAGGATGAGACATGTGTCTGTGTGACCTGCAGTTTGGCTGGAGAACATCGGAGACACCAGGTGGAATCACTGGATGAGGCTTCTGAGAAGAAGAAGGAGACATTGAGGAATGTTCTGCAGAAACATCTGACAAAGAGAGAGGAGACGGAGGAAAGAGTCCAGAGTCTGCAGGAACACAGGAGGAAAGTAGAAGAAGAAGCAGCTGGTGACACCGAGAGAGTCACTGTCCTGTTTAGAGATCTCAGGAGACGTCTGGAAGATCTGGAGAATAGAGCCCTGAGGGAAATCTCCGGGAGGGCAGAGCGGATCTCCATCTCCATCCGGGATCTGGAAATAAAGAAGGAGGAGCTGTCCAGGAAGATGCGTCACATTGAGGAGCTGTGTAACATGACGGATCCACTGACTGTCTTACAGGAATCAGACACAGGTGACTTGTGTGATACTGAGGATGGAGATAATGAGGACACAGAGAGACATGAGGAGCTCCTCCATGATGGAGGGGGTCTGGGTGTGGCGGGGGTCTTACACACAGGTTTATCTGATATAATAAGAGAGGTAAATGTATACTTCCCTATACAGGGAGCTGCAGACATATTACTGGATGGAAACACAGCTAATAATAATCTACAGATATCAGATGACAGGAAAACTGTATCCTGGTCAGATACATACCAGAATCGCCCAGAAACACCAGAGAGATTCCAGTGTTCTCAGGTGTTGAGCAGTCAGAGTTTCTCCTCAGGGAGACATTACTGGGAAGTGGATGTCGGGGGATCAGATGATTGGACAGTCGGGATGTGTTACCCCAGTATAGAGAGGAGAGGGGGGTCATGGATTGGATATAATAAGAAGTTCTGGGGATTGGACAGGTCTGGTAATCAGTATTCTGTGATACATGACAGGAAAGAGACCCCCTTACCCCCCAATGTCTCCAGTAGAGTCAGGATATATCTGGATTATGAGGCCGGGCGGATCTCCTTTTATGATCTGTGTGACCCGATCCGACACCTCCACACCTTCACCACCACCTTCACTGAGCCCCTCCATGCTGGGTTATGTGTATGGAGAGGTTGTATAAAGATATGTGGGGGGAGGGGGGAGATGAGACATCACAGGGACAGTCAGTAGGATTAGTTGATTGTTCAGCCAATGATTGGAGGAAGTGGTGACTCCTGGGAGAAGTATGAGGGCTGCCATTGCAGGCTTCCTTCTGAAAATGCTAGTTCCCTGGCTTTGTACTTGTTCCGGGTCAAACTCTGGGACAGTATCAAATCCAAAGCATAGACATGACAGCCAGGGAACTAGCATTCTCAAACGGAGAGTTTAGCAATGGCAGCCCCCATAATTCTCTCATGACAGATGTCCTTTTACCCCTTGCTGACCATCATCTGTATATATACAGCCAGTCAACAAGAGGTTATACCAAGGTCATGGCCACAGAAACCGGCGATCGATCGGCTGTTTTGTAAAAGTAATCTGGGTGGCTTTACAATGTCCAATCACTTTTACACAGTGAAAGACCATCCCCCCTCCCGTCACTTCCTGCAGAGCTTCCCCCGCCTCTCCCAGTCCTCCCGGGAGCCTGGGACTGTGGTAAGTGTTCAGGACGGGATCATGCTGAGGAGATGGAGGAACATCAGTTCTGTGATCTCCTCTGGGATGAATGAATCCAGAAGTGATAATGATTTTAGGGCTGAAACGATTAATCGATAAAACCGATGGTTGTCGATTATTTTCATTATCAATTCGTTGGTCTGCACGCACCTTCCTCCCTGCCTATCAGTCCTGCCTCTGTCCGAGTGTTACACAATCCCCTGTGTACAAGCCGCTTTCTCATGATTTCGCTCATGTGACCGGGCACGTCCGCCTCTCTCCACCCCACACAGAATACCAGCGGGGTATTCTGTGTGGGGTGGGGGGAATAGTGCCCCACCATTGGTGTTCTGGGGGGAATAGTGCCCCTTCATTAGTGTTCGGGGGGGAATAGTTCCCCCATCATTGGTGTTCCTTGGGGGAAGAAATAGTGCCCCATCATTGGTGTTCTGGGGGAATAGTTCCCCATCATTGGTGTTCTGGGGGGAATAGTGTCCCACCATTGGTATTCCTGGGGGGAATAGTTCCCCATTATTGGTGTTCCTGGGGGGTTGTACTATAAACCCCATCATGACAGGATACCTGTATATTATCTGTGTATATCTGTGTAACACTCCGTTTTTTTCCATTATTATTTTAAATAGACAAAAAATTGCATATTTTGTTTTTTTTTATGATTTTTTCCAATTAATCAAAAAAAATTTCGGCCAACTAATCCATTATGAAAATAATCGTTATGTCGCGTACACATGGTCGTTTTTCGGCATGAAAAAAATGTCATTTTTAAAAACGTCATTTAAAATCAGTGGGCCAGATTCACGTACAATTGCGCCTTTGGAAACTTAAGCCATTTAAGTTACACCGCCGTAAGTTTTCAGGTTTAGTGCTCGATTCCACAAAGCACTTACCTGGAAACTTGCGGCGGTGTATCGTAAATGCGTCCGGCGCAAGGCGGGCCAAATCGAATGGGCGGCTAACATTTAAATTAGGCACGCGCCCGCGCCGGACCTACTGCGCATGCTCCGTTTCCTAACTCCCGCCGTGCTTTGTGCGAAGTGACGTCAATTTTTTGAACGGCGACGCGCGCAGCGTACTTTAGACAGCAATACGATTGCTGACTAAAGTTAGGGCACCAAAAAAAACGACTAACTTTGCGACGGGAAACTAGACTAGCGGCGACGTAGCGAACGCGAAAATCCGTCGTGGATTCGCCGTAACTCCTAATTTGCATACCCGACGCTGGTTTACGATGCGAACTCCCCCCAGCGGCGGCCGCGGTACTGCATCCTAAGATCCGACAGTGTAAAACAATTACACCTGTCGGATCTTAGGGATATCTTTGCGTAACTGATTCTATGAATCCGTCGCATAGATAGAAACAGAGATACGACGGCGTATCAGGAGATATGCCGTCGTATCCCTTTTGTGAATCTGGCCCAGTGTGTGTGGGCTTCACATCGTTTTTCGGCTTCTGAAAAACGACAAAAAAAAATCGAACATGCTGCATTTTTAATGTCGTTTTTTAAAATGTCATTTTTCGGGTTGTAAAAAATGATCGTGTGTGGGCTAAAATGAAGTTTTAAACCCGCGCATGCCCAGAAGCGAGTTATGAGACGGGAGCGCTCGTTCTGGTAAAACTACCGTTCATAATGGAGTAAGCACATTTATCACGCTGTACCAGACAAAATCGTCTTTTACTAACAAGGAATCAGCTAAAAGCAGCCCAAAGGCGAATAGAACTTCCCCTTCAGAGTGCCGTTGTACGTGTTGTACGTCACCGCGCTTTGTTCATCATTTTTCAAAAATGATGGTGTGTGGGCAACTTCGTTTTTAATGATGAAGTTGGAAAAACATTGTTTTTTGGACATGCTGAAAAATGTCATTTTCTTTCATGCCGAAAAACGACCGTGTGTACGGGGCATTAGTTGTAGCCCTAAATGATTTCATCACTTCCAGTTTCAGAGCTTCTCTTCTGCCCTCTGGAGGTCAGGAGAGACATTGCAGGGTGTAATAGACCATAAAGAGGACCTGTCACCTGCCAAAAGCTATCACAAGGGGGCTCTCCAGTGCCGGTTATTTTATTCCTCATTTTCTATGAATGTCGGCAGTTTTCAGTCCTGGAAATCCACGTCTCCTTCATACAGGAGAGAATTCTGGGAAATCTCTGGCAGAAAACATGATGAGGAATGAGTCTGCCCAATCTCCTGTTCTATGATAATAGCAGACCATTAGCTGGGACTCTCCCTGGCTTGTCTTATGTTATCTCCGCTTTATCACATAATGATGATACAAAAGTCTACATTGTAATGTAAAGTGATGTTTTATTATATTATGGGGGAGGGGGATGGGGGTGTAATATAGAGATATAGGGGGGATACTGGAATGTTCTTGGGGGTTCCTTTTGCTCACATCGTGTTGTTGGGTCATTTAACCCCTTCAAGACCAGAATGTTTCACCCCCTTCCTGCCCAGGACATTTCTCAGTTTTCAGCGTTGTCACACTTTGAATGACATCTACTCAGTCATACAACACTGTACCCAAATTATATTTTATGTATTTTTTTTAACCAGATAGAACTTTCTTTTGGTTATATTTAATCACCATTGTTTTTTTTACTATGTAACGGGAAAAAGACAAAAAAAAAAAAAAAACTTTCTTAATTTCTGTTATAAAATTTTGCAAATAAATAATCTTTTTACATTTACGGTCAAAATGTATTCGGCTCCATTTCTTTGGTAAAAAGATCAGAATTCTTGTATATTATGTAGTCTGTGTCAGGCTGGGGTCACACCTAATACCGATGCGGCTCTCAGCAGGGGTCCTGTGTGGCCCCGTTCCCCGTTCTAGGTTCCCATTTCACCCCAAATTTTTGTCTGAATTCGGACCTGAAACGTCCCAAAAGACGCACAGGACCCCCCCTGTGCAAATTTCCCCCGGAGCCACAGTGGGAATATGTGAAGCGGCTCCATAGAGAGTCGGTCAAAATCTCCTGCTATTGTGAATTGGATGCGGAAAACCCACATCCAACTCACATTGGTGTGAACCCAGCCTGAAAGATAAAGAGTCTACAGACTATGGCAGTGATGGAGAACCTCGGCACTCCAGATGTTTTGGAACTACGTTTCCCATGATGCTCAACTACACTGCAGAGTGCATGAGCATCATGGGAAATGTAGTTCCAAACCATCTGGGGTGTCAAGGTTCGCCATCACTGGACAATGGGATATATACGAGCGGAGGCGTATCTAGTGAAAATGGCGCCTATGGCGAGCACTGAAACTGCTAGAAAAGAAAAAGGAGGGCGCCCCGACCTAGTGCATTATCACTTAAAGGGATTTTATTAGATAGAGTAAGACAATGGTCACACTCACAAACAGAGTTGAAAGACAGCGCTTATCAGACAATTGAACTGGTATACAGTATCGCCCAGCGACCACGGTAACAACACGGATCAGATGGCATCAGACCGACATCTATGCCTTACGCGTTTCGGGGGCGAACCTCTTTCATCAGAGCCTCGGTGGTCAGTAGTCGCTAGGTCGGTGCGCCCTCCTTTTTCTTTTCTTTTACAGCTTTATTAATTCCCGTGATTCTGAGGAGGGCTGAAAGATTTTAGACTTTACACTGAAACTGGATGACATTGCCCTATAGCGGGAAAACACCGGAGCGCAGGAGGATTTTTTGTGTGTTTTTAACCACTTCCCGCCCAAGGACGTCATATGACGTCCTGGACTTTCAGTGGGGATATCTGAATGATGGGGCAGCTACAGGCATCATTCAGATATCCATCTCTTCAGCCGGCGATCCTGTGCACTATAAGAACGATCATAGCGGCAGTTCCGCCCCTTGATTGTTCCTATAGGCGACGGGAGGGGACATCCCCCCTCCCGCCGCCATCTGGTGCTTCTCCGGGCTCTCCTGTGCCATCAGAGACCCGGAGAAACGATCTGCTGGTGCTGGATGGGAGGCATAGAAATGACTGGTGACCAGATGGTCACTGGTCATCTGTATGATCGTCGGAGGCCCGGGCGCGATTTTATGACTTCACGCCTAGGTACCGGAATGTAAACAAAGCCGCAATCGCAATCGAGATCCGTGATTTTTTCTCACAATCTCATGCTTTCCAGCCTGGAGGAGAGATGTGGGGTCTTATTGACCATCTCTCAATAAAGAGGACCTGTCACAAACCATTCCTAATTACAAAGGATGTTTACATTCCTTGTAATAGGAATAAAAGTGATCAAAAAATAATAATTCAAAATAAAAGTGTAAAAATAAAATAAATTAAGTAAAATAAAAAATAAAATAATTAAAACATTTTTTTAAACGCCCCTATCCCCAGTAGCTCGGGCTCAGAAGCGAGCACACACGCAAGTCCCGCCACATATGTAAACGCCGTTCAAACAACACATGTGAGGTATCACCGCGTGCGTTAGAGCGCCAGCAACAATTCTAGCACTAGAACTTCCCTGTTACTCAAAACTGGTAACCTGTAAAAAAAATTAAGCGACACCTATGGAGATTTTTAAGTACTGAAGTTTGGCGCCATTCCAATGAGTGTGCGCAATTTTAAAGCGTGACATGTTGGGTATCTATTTACTCGGCGTAACATCATCTTTCACATTATACAAAAAAACTGGGCTAACTTTACTGTTTTGTTATTTTTTTTAATTCATGAAACCGTTTTTTCCCCCCAAAAAATGTGTTAAAAAAATTATTACGCAAATACCGTGTGAGATAAAAAGTTGCAATGACCGCCATTTTATTTCCTAGGGTGTCTGCTAAAAATAAACATATATAGTGTTTGGGGGTTCTGAGTAATTTTCTAGCAAAACATTTTAGGTGTACAGGGCGGTGTTTTCACTGCGAGAAATGCACACAGATATTCAGGACATCCACAGGCAAGCCGACCAATTCATATCAATTGGGATCCAGCAGCTGCATGAACACAGCCCCTGCTTTCACCTTGATATGTGTTTGGGTGGCGGAAGGAAAAGGCCCCGAGCACAGACAGTGTGCATTCAAGGACACGCACCCAAATGGGTGTCATATTGGGAAAAATAACCCTCCCTTCCCCCATCCAACAACTCTAGTTCTACATGAAAGTATGAAGGAGACCTGCCCCCGCCCCAGGGAAGGTGCCCTCCATGACGGGTACCTGAGCAGGGTTTGGAGATCTCAAAGAGCACAGCGCCAGTCTCCAGGTCCTGGGTCTTGAAGCAAGTGAAGTCAATGCTGAACACATTCTCCTCAGGTCTGCACAGATAATCTGATGACAGAAGACGAGGGCTGCAACTAACCGTTATTTTCAGAATCAATTCGTTGGCCGATTATTGTTTCCATTAATCGCATAATAGCCTTAAAAAAAAATTCAATTTTTACATTTTTTTGGGCCAATTTGTTGCTGGGCAGATTACAAAACACAAATTGCCGCAAAAACACATTCCACGCTTTTCTGCAGCTTCTCCATTGAAGTATATTGAACCAAAAAACAAACAAAATAGCACCGTTTTGCGTTAAAAAGTCTCCGCCCCTTTCCAAATACGCAGCAGCTGAAAGAAAATCCCGGATGTGAACGTGTCCCATAGGAAAACATGGAACTGAACTGTAGTGTGTTTCTACAAAAAGCACCAAAACACAGAGGTGTGACCCAGGCCTGAGATGTTTAGTAACATAATGGGGGGTAAAAAAACAAAAATAAGCACAAAAAGAGCAAATAATCGCTACTGTAAGGGGTTCATTTTGTTACTGTGGGACAGTGAAAGTGATATTTACAGGAGCCATTTGCTTTTTTGTACTATAAAGGGGTAATTTTAGTTTTTTTTAACCCCATTATGTTACTGGCCGATTAATCGATTATGAAAATTGTAATCGATTAATTTCATAATCGATTAGATGTTTCGGCCCTACAAGTGACGTTAATGACGCACAGCGCCTAGCACAGGCCGGTGACAGGTCTCCTGACAGTAAGAGAGTTCTATTACACTGCCAGCGCCTGAAAAACGCTGGTAAAGCGCTGATAAAACTCGCAGCACTTTACCGGCATTTTTTGAACCCTAGCAGGGCGCTTTTACCCCTCGCTAGTGGCTGAATAAAGGGTTAAAAGCATCGCTGCCAAGGCGTTTTGCAGGAATCATTCATACAGACTGTGAGGTAGAATGGAAGCTCTGACCCTATCACTGCCTACCTGAGTCTCTGTCCCTCTCTGTCCTCCTCAGTTCAGGACCTCCAGGATTCTGCTAGGAAGACAAGTTCCAGCGGGTCTATGGCTGGCTCAGTCATATCTGTGGGGGGGTCTATGGCTGGGTCAGTCATATCTGTGGGGGGGGGGGGCTATGGCTGGGTCAGTCATATCTGTGGGGGGGGGGGGGCTATGGCTGGGTCAGTCATATCTGTGGGGGGGTCTATGGCTGGGTCAGTCATATCTGTGGGGGGGGGGGGCTATGGCTGGGTCAGTCATATCTGTGGGGGGGTCTATGGCTGGCTCAGTCATATCTGTGGGGGGGGGGTCTATGGCTGGGTCAGTCACATCTGTGGGGGGGTCTATGGCTGGGTCAGTCATATCTGTGGGGGGGTCTATGGCTGGCTCAGTCATATCTGTGGGGGGGGGTCTATGGCTGGCTCAGTCATATCTGTGGGGGGGTCTATGGCTGGGTCAGTCATATCTGTGGGGGGTCTATGGCTGGGTCAGTCATATCTGTGGGGGGGTCTATGGCTGGGTCAGTCATATCTGTGGGGGGTCTATGGCTGGGTCAGTCATATCTGTGGGGGGGTCTATGGCTGGGTCAGTCATATCTGTGGGGGGTCTATGGCTGGGTCACTCATATCTGTGGGGGGATCTATGGCTGGGTCAGTCATATCTGTGGGGGGGTCTATGGCTGGGTCAGTCATATCTGTGGGGGGGGTCTATGGCTGGGTCAGTCATATCTGTGGGGGGGTCTATGGCTGGGTCAGTCATATCTGTGGGGGGGTCTATGGCTGGCTCAGTCATATCTGTGGGGGGGTCTATGGCTGGCTCAGTCATATCTGTGGGGGGGTCTATGGCTGGGTCAGTCATATCTGTGGGGGGGTCTATGGCTGGGTCAGTCATATCTGTGGGGGGGTCTATGGCTGGGTCAGTCATATCTGTGGGGGGGTCTTTCTCTGTACACATAACTTTGTGGCCCAGAACAGCCTCAGCCGTGGAGTGATAAGCAGGCACATCTAGAGGGATCCCGGGATGCCAAGCTCCATATAAACTGGGCAGTGTTGTCACTGATTGTATCCCGTCCTGCTGCTCTGTGTGTGGGGGATGCCAGATTTTCTCTCACCGGCTTTATTACCCCCCCTCTCCTTCCTCCGATATCAGCCTCCCTGCACACACAGCGCCCACAACTTTACATGAACAGCCGGGACACCCTGCAGACTGACCGTCTCCACTGCCAATCTGTGTGGAGCTCGGCACGTGCCGCCCCGGCCGCTTTCCTCCGCCTGTTACTTGTCAGAAGCATGCCACCTCACATCTCAGCACCTGAGTACAGGAGAAGGGCGGAGAATCACTCCGCCGGCCAGGACTAATTGAGGAGCGGGGCGGCATGATGTAAATGAAGAAAAAGTCTCTCCTTTACGCTCACCTCCTGGGCCCCTATGTTGTCCTGATGGGGCCCAGGAAAATGTAATTCCATCCCCCCATAAGGAAGGAGGAAGGAGAGAAGTTTCAGGAAACAAGAACTGCAATGCTGGTGTCCCTGCTCACTAGCGCCCCCTTATTGTTTGTGACACAAAAGAAGCTCCTGCTCCCTTTTTTGGGCAACAAGCTTATCGAGATTTTTAAGCGCGTGTCTTTCAGAGCCGTTCAGTTCTCGCGACATAATTGCACCGTGTTTGGGGTACAATTAGTAATGCCCCCCTGACACGCGATTTTTGAGTCCCGGGCAGAATTGTGGTGATTCCAAATTGTGTGATGTGAATGGGACCTCAGTGATGGGGAATACATCTACTATACTGTTGTTATTATTAGTATTACTATGAGGATATGAGGGAGTCTTCTGGAAGGGGGTGTCAGGTAATTATTACATCCTCTTCTGCACCCCCTCCCCCCCTAGACTCTATGATTGTGGGAGGAGCCCACTGCAAGGGGTATTTTTTGTGCCCAGAGTTGGGAATTAATTCCCAGAGGAGGTGAAGAAACGTCTCCCAAGGTGATTTTTGTTGTTGTTGTTTTTTTTATCTCTGTTTAGATTTTAACCACTTCCATACCGGACCTATTCTGACACTTCTCTCCTACATGTAAAAATCATAATTTTTTTGCTAGAAAATTACTTAGAACCCCCCAAACATTATATATGTTTTTTTTTTTTTAGCATAGACCTTAGGGAATAAAATGGCGGTCGTTGCAACTTTTTATGTCACACGGTATTAGCTCAACAATTTTTTAAACGCTTTTTTTTGGAGAAAAAACTGTTTCATGAATTAAAAAATGTAAAAAACACTGGGCTAGATTCAGGTAGCTGCGCTTGATGTTACCGCGGTGCAGCGTATTGTATTTATGCTACGCCGCTGCAACTTACAGGTGTAGCGTAAATGGGGCCGGCGTAAGCGCGCGTAATTCAAATGTGGAAGGGCGGGCGTGTTTTATGTTAATGTGTGATGACCTGACTTGATTGACGTTTTTTACGAACGGCGCGTGCGCCATCCGTGTACATATCCCAGTGTGCATTGCTCCCAAGTACGTCGCAACGATGTATTGGTTTCGACGTGAACGTAAATTACGTCCAGCCCTATTCGCGAATGACTTATCCAAACGATGTAAAAAATCAAAAATCAAAGCGGGAACGACGTCCATACTTAACATTGCGTGCGCCTCATAGAAGCAGGAGCAACGCTACGCCGAAAAAGCCTTACGCAAACGACGTAAAAAAGTACCGCCGCGCGCACGTACGTTTGTGAATCGGCGTAACTAGGTAATTTGCATACTCTACGCCGAAAACGCCACCTAGCGGCCAGCGTGAGAATGCACCCTAAGATACGGCGGCGTAAGAGACTTACACCAGTCGGATCTTAGGCTAATGTCGGCGTATCTTGCTTTCTAAATACAGAAAGAAGATACGCCGGCGCAGCTTTGAATTTACGCGGCATATCTATGGATACGCCGGCGTAAATCATTGCTGAATCTAGCCCACTAACGTTAGCCCAATTTTTTGTATAATGTGAAAGATGGTGTTACGCCGAGTAAATAGATACCCAACATGTCACGCTTTAAAATTGCGCACACTTGTGGAATGGCGCCAAACGTTTGGTACTTAAAAATATCCATAGGCGACGCTTTGAAATCTTTTACAGGTTACCAGTTTAGAGTTACAGAGGAGGTCTAGTGCTAGAATTTTTGCTCTCGCTCTCGGTGAAATCTCACATGTGTGATTTGAATGCCGTTTATGTATGAGGGCGTGACTTATGTGTGCGTTCGCATCTGTGACAGGGGAGGTTTACATTTATTTATTAATTGTTTATTTACATTTTTTTTCATTTTTACACTTTCTCTAATTTTTTGGGATCAATTGTATTCCTGTAGCGCCCCCTTACTTTCAGTATGGGCACTACGCTAAAGTTAGTGGGGAATGGGAGAGTTATTTGCTCCCATTCACAATTTTCTAAATTATGGGCTGCTGTCATCCCTGAACTGTCCTGTAGGTTAGTCTGTGTTCCAGGGGTGTTAATTCCACCCCTGGGCGACAGGTGGCGCTAAAGGGGTTCTGGCAGAGCCACTTTTCCCCAGCAGCCAATTAGAGGAGTTTTCCCTCGCAGGGCATGCTGGGGAGGGGTATATCTGTGACAGACGCCATCTTTATTGGTTCTTCCCGCGGGTTCCAGGTGCGGCATCCACCTTTAGGGTGCACGCCTCCAACGGACCCTGGCGATGGCCTTCCAGGCCGGGGTCGCATGCTACGCGGAGCTCCATATTGCAGAGAGGGGCCCCAGCGACTTACTGGGTCCCCCACTTTACTGAGAAGATCCCAGGCTGGGTGCCGCTTGATTGGGGGGGTTGGCTTGAGGGGAACCCGGAGGCAGGTTGTCCAACAGAGCTTGAATGAACCATCGGGGATCTGGTGACTGGAATGCTGACAGGTACTCTTTGCTGTCATCCGGTGACTTATGTTCAATCTACATTCGTCCATTTGGCTCATTCAAGTAATAGGCCTGTGGCAGAGGTCCTAGAGCCGGGTCTGTGGCAGAGGCCTGTTCCTCCCAGCAACACTAAGTGACACTTCGGCTGCCAGGCTTGTGGCAGAAGTCTGTCCGGGGGCACTTCACCCACTCTGGCTAGAGTGGCGACGAGCGGTCACTACTATTGCTGTGCTGCTGAGAGCGGGATTGCTCTTTCCGTCTCTATATCCAGGCCCGATACCGCAAGTTCTCTATCGCTTCATCAACCTTTCCTTCCTACTGCATGTTGATGTTGGCCATGTTGGGCCTGAAATAAAGCATTGAAAACTTTCCTTCATGTACTGGACATTCGCTCACTACTTTATTTATCAGCTACACCCCTAGACAACATTGAGGTAATTTAATATGCCGATCCCAACAACAAACCAGCGGCTCCTCGGGGGGTAGCGCTACATTCCTATTACAGGGAATCAGGGCCGTCTTTAATATGGTTTGGGCCCTGGGCAAACATTTTTTTTGGGCCCCCCTCCAGCTTATTTTGGGCCTGGCTGGTTCACATGTATGTTTTGGCGGTCCTCATTTGTGCAGGCACAGCAGCCCATTGATTTGAATGGGCTGCCATGCCTTTGTTTCCTGCAGAAAAAAGGTGCATTCGGCATTTTAAAAATACAGTTGCCTTGAAATCCATTCTGCTTTTGCACCACGCTACTTACCTATAGTTCTTGCACACACAAACGCACTGTGTTTTTAAAAGCGTGACCTAAACGTCTAAAAATGCAGCAAGTTTGACAGTGCGGGAACTGTAGATAAGTCACAGCAGACAGCAGAATGGACAGACAGTGCTGTATTTCAGTGCTTGATGGGCATAGGTGTGCCGTGTGCGCAGCCTATTACATGAGGCATGCACTTTTCTTTGCAGGAAATGCAGGCATGGCGGCCCATTCAAATGAATGGGCTGCTGTGCCTGCGCAAATGTGGGCCGCCAAAACACATACATGTGAACCAGCCAGGCCCAAAATAAGCCCATCAAGGAGTTAAATACATACAGTAATGCCATGTGCTCTGAGGCCTTACTCAGCCTGGACTGCAGGTCTGGTCTGTGATTTAAAGAGTTCCTCTATTTTACACATGGCATGGCATGGGGTCCCATGGTGCTAAAGCAGAATGGACAGACGGTGCTGTGACCCCATGCCATGCCATGTGTAAAATAGAGGAACTTTTTAAAACACTGACCAGATCTGCAGTGAATCATCAAATATTATAAAGACTTTGGGCACACTCTACAGAAAACTTCTATTTACAATATAGATTAGCAAACAGTGACATACCTTGAGGAGCAGGACATGAAGAAGTCAGCCTCGGGAAGAGCAAACTGGGGATGTTATAAAATCACATTCTGATTCACTTTTATATACAAGCAGCACCCAGTGGCAGGAAGGGAGAAGTGCACGTCTAAAGGGAAGCCAGGGGTGCTGTACATTTTAAAACACTGGGAAGGGAAGCAGTACTGTCACTGGCTGTGTGCCGCTGATGATTTTCAGCCTGATTTGTGGGCAGCACAGGGGCTTAACGGGCGGCAGGGCCGCCATCAGGAATTATGGGGCCACTTACACAGCTTCAGGCATTGGCCCCCTGGAGCAGAGAACCGGGATGGGGGGGTGCTGCCGCCTGAAATTGAGAAGCGGGGGGGGGGGGGGGGCTGCCGCGAATTTAGAAGCGGGGGGCCCTTTACAAAAAAAGAAATAAAGAAAGAAATAAAGAAAAATATATATAAAAAAAGGGGTGTAGCCATCCGGGGCCCTGGGGACCTCTGGGCCCTTTAATAATAAGAAAAAAAGAAATAAAAACTATATATAAAAAATATATTTTAAAAAGGGGGATGCCATCTGGGGCCCTGGGGACCTCTGGGCCCTTTAATAGTTTTTTTTTATTAAAAATAAATTACAAAAAAAGGGGGTTGCCATCCGGGACCTCTGGGCCCTTTAATAAAAAAATATATATAAAAAAGAAACATTTATAACAAAAAAGGGGGTTGCCATCCAGGGCCCTGGGGACCTCGGGGGCCCTTCAATAAAAAAAATATATATATATAAACAAAAATAAAAAAATAAACATTTATAAAAAAAAATAAAGGGTGTTTGCCACATGGGGCCCTGGGGACCTCTGAGCCCTTTAATAAAATATATATATATATATATATATTTTTTTTTAAAGGGGGTTGCTTTGGGCCCCCAACAGTGACAGGGCCCAGGGCACCTGCCCCATTTGCCCTGCGGTAAAGACGGCCCTGCAGGGAATGTAAACATCCCTTGTAATAGTAATAGTGCGTGACAGGTCCTCTTTATGGAGATATAATAGAAAGTCCTTTGCACTACTAAATAGAAGTAGTAGAAATGTGTATAGAACAAATAGTGATAATAAACAAATCAAAACCAGCTGCAAAACCGAATAGTGTTCACAATACACAAATGCGCAGTGATGAATTATCACAAAAAATACAAATATGTGACAAAGATGAATAAGTTGAATAAAGTATCCAAGTAATTCATGTCTAGTCCGTGTGATTATCCATGTTCAGACCGTCTCACATAAAAGTTCATTACATCCGGCTTGTTGTGTGCTCTCAGAACTCTCACCTCAAGAAAGTCAATAAACGGCATCAACTAGTATAGGAACCTTCAACCCTCATAGGATTCCGTCCCGCAATCTTTACTGGGATCTTCACGTCTTTATATGACCGGCCCCACGGTCACCACACATCCCAATTCCAGATAACAGGTAAGCACAGCGGCCCAGAATCTAATAACTCCAGCAAGGACATGAATTTTGTATATAACATGCGTCAATTAGTCCAGGGGTTCCGCTCAATACATTTTCACAGATGTCTCCTTTCTCAACATGTTTCACATATCCAGCTTCATCAGGAGAAAAAGGAGAAGGAAATTCAAACTAAATGCCCAGGTTTTGCGATTCGGCACTGCGTCGCTTTAACAGACAATTGCGCGGTCGTGCGACGTGGCTACCAAACAACATTGGCGTCCTTTTTTCCCCACAAATAGAGCTTTCTTTTGGTGGTATTTGATCACCTTTGCGTTTTTTTTTTTTTTGCGCTATAAACAAAAATAGAGCGACAATTTTGAAAAAAATGCAATATTTTTTACTTTTTGCTATAATAAATATCCCCCAAAAACATATATAATTTTATTTTTTCCTCAGTTTAGGCCGATACGTATTCTTCTACCTATTTTTGGAGAAAAAAAAAATCGCACATTTATAGCGTTTACAAAATAGGGGATAGTTTTATTGCATTTTTATTATTATTATTTTTTTACTACTAATGGTAGCGATCAGCGATTTTTTTCGTGACTGCGACATTATGGCGTACACTTCGGACAATTTTGACACATTTTTGGGACCATTGTCATTTTCACAGCAAAAAATGCATTTAAATTGCATTGTTTATTGTGAAAATGACAGTTGCAGTTTGGGAGTTAACCACAGGGGGTGCTGAAGGAGTTATGTTTCACCTAGTGTGTGTTTACAACTGTAGGGGGGTGTGGCTGTAGGTCTGACGTCATCGATTGTGTCTCCCCGAGGATTTCGGACCCCCGACCCGCGGAAAGGCAGGGACGTACGGGTACGCCCATCTGCCTGTACGTGCCATTCTGTGGACGTACACATACATGCGGCGGTCGTTAAGCGGTTAACATACAGTTTCTTCTCATGCATGGGATAGATCCAGTTCACCTTCTTAATGATAACCCCGGGGTCTGACTGTTAGTCCAAATACATATGGGCCAACAACCCATTTGCAAAGAATCTGATATTATACTCCCGCTACATAGATGACATCCTAATTATATGGAATGGCAGCGACAAAGAGTTGGATGGTTTCCTGACACATTGTGATAACAACCCATTCGGAATTTCATTCACATATGTAGTGGACCAAGAGTCACTGATATTTCTAGATCTAGAGTTAAGGGCAGAAGAGAACGGTAAGATACTCTCTAAGACCCATTTCAAACCAAGCACAGGAAATTCATATTTACACGCCTCAAGTCAGCACCATCCAAGATGGATCAAAAATGTACCATTTGGACAGTTCTGTCGTCTTAAACGAACTTGCACTCAGAAGGAAGATTACGAAGCACAAAGCATCATTCTAAGAGAAAAATTCAGGGAAAAAGGGTACGGCGAATCACATATTGAGGAAGCATTTCAAAAATATTTCCAGCTCTATGAGAAAGATGGGACAACAGGTGAAAAAAACGTAAAACACATGGAGAATGAAACCCAGACGGTACGTTTTTGCACTAGATACAATAACAGAGCCCCAACCATTCAGAAAATCTTCAAAAGAAACTGGAAAATCCTGGCAGCTGATCCATTTCTAAAGACCTGTATCCCTCCCCATCCCAATCTGGTATTCAGAAGACCTAAGGATCTAAGAAGTATGGTTGCCCCAAGTAGGGTGAAGAAAAACATCAACAAAAACAAAGGATTGGAAAGTCCCTGGACCACAATCTTCGATCAAAAAGGGAGCTACAAATGTGGTGTAAACACATGTGGCAATTGCTCACATATGCAACACAGGAAAAAAGATGTCATCGGGGTGGATGGAAGACGCCACACGATTAAACAGTTCATCAATTGCGGAATTGCCTTTGTGATATACGGCATTATATGCCCATGTGGCCTACTATATGTGGGACGTACATCACGTCAATTGAGAACTAGGATGAACAAGCACAGGAGTAGTATTCTAACTAAAAAAGACAAAGGCTCTATACCAAAACACTTTAAAGAAGCCCATGGTAGTGAAGTGGAGGGCCTAAAAGTGTTTGGCATAGAAGCCATCCAAAACGGTTTGGACAGTGGGAAGAAATACCAGATCCTCTGTAAAAGAGAGGCCTACTGGATCTTCACCCTGGGCAGTATGGTCCCGAATGGGTTAAATGAAGAGATCGAACTGCACACTGTGACATGAGTATCTGTACACCAGCGGGACAATAATGAAAGAGGTCGACCTGATTCAAGTCCACCCATTATCACAGTACATCCTTCATGCACTTTTTGTCCCCCACCACTAGGGCTTCTTCCCCCTCTCGTTTCTGATGCATATGATTATACATCACAAACTTAATTAAATATTAATTTATTAGTATGAGTAGATAGATTTAGTAAGTTAATTAACACCATAATATGTAAAATAATTTTAATTATAGTAGCTATAGATACAAAACAGCAAACACCATGTTGGGCACTAATGTAACATCATTGAGGGATTTTTTGTTATTATTTATTTGTATGTTGCATCTTGTTAATATGTAGATGTCTTGATGGTCTGCAGTCCCCCCTTTGTCAGCCACCTTGTGAGATGTGGGTGTCTATGCATGGGCACAGATATGCACATTACTATTGATACAGTGCTTCAACTGTATTTCCCTTTGTACGCAGCCCCATTTAAGCTCCTGTGGAGTTCGGCTAAAAGCACCTATCTGGAAAACTAATGTGTTTCCAATGTCACCTTTCCACCCTCCAACCACTAGAGGGTGGCCATCGAGGTAATTTTCCCTCAGGATCTCACTAGTATGGAGTTTAAGTGTCCTCTGCACCCTCCACCACTAGAGGGCGGACATCGAGGTCCACCATCCATAACACTTTGCCACCATAGAGTCGCAGTGACGTCACAGCCCCTATGCTGCAGAGCCTGGAGCAGGTTGTCTCCCCTCTGCACATAGGGAGACGACTCACTGACATGGTGCGCGCGCAGCACGTCGCGAATGCGGGGCGCGCGCGGCGCGCGTAGTACGGCGCGCGCCGCGAACAGTACGGCGCGCGCACGCGCACCAATCGCTGGAACGCACTGCTGTCCTATATGGCTGGCGTGCGTTCCAACGGACTCACATGAAGCTTCAACATCGATCCAGTGGAGATAAACGCAAAGGGGCAGTCAGGTAAGCCCCCTTTTGTTTCTCCACAAGGGGATATAACATACGAGCACTCCTCCACATACTCGGCCTATAATTAACCTACTAACCATAAAAATAATTAAATAAATAGTTTAGCCAAAGATGGGAGCCAATGCACATTTACAATGACAGTTCCAAAAAATACAACATACACTGTATTACTGTTTTGAGACCACCCTCATTTAAGGGACAGGTGCTCTGAGGATGTAGAGGTGTGGTCCCTGATAAAACGGCCCCCCCTCCCTCCCCCCCCTATCTGGGAGGAGTACACCCTGACAGTGACCTATCATCATAGGTCTACCTGCCCATTTGTGGGCGTGTGGCTATGTGCATTTTTGTGTTTGTGTATGTATATATAGTCCCATAACCACCATGGCGAGGGAGCACTGCAGACCACGTCAGCTCTGAGGAAAGGGGTACGCCCCCGAAACGCGTCAGCTTTTACATCTACTGATTGGTTCAAACGATTATTCGTGTTCCACTGACGATGCTGGATATCTGCTGTATTCATTTTTAAAGCCTGTTTTTAACTCCAATTTTGTGAGTATAACCATTGATTTTATTATTGGAATAAATATTTTTTTATCAGTATCACACGAGGTCGGTGCGCCCTCCGCTCTTTTACTTCTCTTTTATAGTTTCATGAATACCCACGATTCTGAGGAGGGCTGCAAGACTCTAGATGATAACTTTCAATTGAACCGCACCACTCCATAATATTCCCTATAAAATATCAGAGCGCAGGAGACTTGTTCTTGTATATTAGCCACGCATTCTGCCATACCAGATCCTTATCCGAGCATGCAGCCTGGCAGGCCAGGAAAGGAGGAGGGACGAGCAAGCCCCACCCCCCTCCTGAAACATGCCAGGCCACATGCCCTCAACATGGGGGGGGTGCTTTGGGGGCAGGGGAACCTTTTTTTAATCACACCTAAGGGTCTAGTATGGATTTGGGGAGGGACCCCATGCTTTTTTTTTCTTTTAAATTTTGGCATGGGGTTCCCCTTAAAATCGGAACCTGACCTGAAAGGGCCAGGTATATATTGGTGGGGACCTCCACGCCATTTTTTTTTTTACTTATTTTTTTGCAGGTGTTTTGTCGAGAAATGCTCGCCCGGAACTGCACATCGCTTGCGCAGTACGGAGCCGCCGAACATCAGAATTTATGATCAGTTGTAGACGGCGCCTGTGCACCATAGCCGACATTGTGCCACACGCTCCCGATGCTCGTGCAAGCCTGCAAGGGGTGGATTTCTATATCTCTGCTATTCTTCCTACAGGTGTTTGCGGGGCGTGTTTAGCAGAGATATATTTGTTTAGGAGATGTGTTTGAGTTTCGTGAAAAATTCCGCCCCCATCTTAGCAGCTCTGCCCATCATTACAAAATACTCCCCCTTCCGTAGGCATCCGCCCCTCACACACACCCATCATGAAGAAATCCGCCCCTTGCAGACTTGCATGAGCATCGGGAGCGTGTGGCACAATGTTGGCTTTTGTGCGCAGGCGCCGTCTACAGCTGATCGCAAATTCCAATGTTCAGCGTTTTTTCGGCGGCTCCGTACTGTGCATGCCCTGTTCTAGGTGGGCATTTGTCGACAGCGGGCATTTCTCAAATGGACACTGGCAATGTTTTATTTTTACATTCATCTGTCAGTCACTGTAACAGCTGATAAGTCATACGTAGTTAGGGACGTGGTGGTCGGCTTCCCCGCCCGCTCCTTAACGACCAGCTAATGTTGAAGACACCGGTGGTCGCCCGCTCCTAAAATTCACATCTGAACCGCATCTAAAATCGCAGCTGAACCGCTAAACAGCTGCTTAGGAGATTTGCAGTGAAAACGGAGGGGAAATTCGCACCCGACATGTGTGATCTTATCCTAAGTGATTGTACTGACTGGAGGTGTCAGGAGGAAGATTGCTTACAGATAATGTGTTGGTGGTGGAAGATTAGATATCAGTGTGTGTATGTTGTTGTTTATTGGACACTACCAGTGTCTGGATTGGGAAACTTTGGGGGGTTTTACCTTAACGTACAGTGTTTTAGAATATAAAAAAAGACACATCAAATAGATAATAGAAAAAAAAAAAATGTTTGTTAGACATCACCCAATCAGGAAGCTTCAAGCCAGCCATAGAGGCACTAAAAGACAAGGCATGCAGAGCCTACTATGCCATCAGGAGATGGCTGTACCACCTAAAACCACCCGTGAGAGTCCGGCTCAGAATATTTGATAGTGTCATGGCCCCAATTCTTCTTTATGGCAGTGAAGTTTGGGGTCCTGTCACCTACCCAGACAATTCAAATGGGACCCCAGCCCAACAGAAATATTCCATCTTGAATTCTGCAAGCACCTCCTCCAAGTCCATCGGAGCTCCTCCCACAGTGCTTGCCGGTCCGAGTTGGGCAGATTTCCCTTACTTCTCGCAGTACAGAAGAGGGCGCTATCATACTGGGACCACCTACAAAACAGCAGTCCCAACTCCTACCACCATAAAGCCTTACTGGACAGCAAGAACCAGTCCAAGCCGTGTGGCCTGCACCAACTCATCAACACCTTGTCTCCCCAAAACTCTCAGCAATGCGGCCTGATAAAATCTCAAATAAAAACCATAATAACTCCAAAGAAAAACATGTTGGAGAATGGAGATACGAAATAACAAACTCCAAAAAACTAACAATTTACCAGTCACTGCAGAGAGACTACAAACTGGCCCCGTACCTGGAGGTGCTACAAGACCCCAAAGAAAGACAGACAATGAGCTGTACAGACTGAGCGCCCACAGCCTGGAAATGGAATTAGGACGGCACAGACAGACCTACAAGCCCAAGGAGAGGAGACTGTGCCAGCAATGTGACCAGGGGGTCCCGGAGGATGAGGAACACTTCCTGCTACAATGTGACCAGGGGGTCCCGGAGGATGAGGAACACTTCCTGCTACAATGTGACCAGGGGGTCCCGGAGGATGAGGAACACTTCCTGCTACATTGCCCCAAGTACTCTCCAGTGAGGGACACTCAGTTCCAGAGACTCTCCGCTCTCATCCCGGACTTCAACTCTACAGAAGAGAAGAGAAAACTCCAATTTCTACTGGGAGAAGAGCCAATGGTGAAGATAGCTGCCCAATATGTGACCGCGTGTCACAGACTGAGAGGGACATGAGAAACTGAGGACTTTCACAGACTTATGTCCATTCCCATTTATATTACCCCCCTTTTCCTATACAAACTCAACTGCTTTGACAATGCTAACATGTATTTGGTCCTGCCAATAAAGCTTATTTGAATTTGAATTGAGAGAAGGGGGGAAGAGAGAGAAGGGGGGAGAGAGAGAGAGAGAAGGGGGGAAGAGAGAGAGAAGGGGGGAAGAGAGAGAGAAGGGGGGAAGAGAGAGAGAGAGAGAGAGGGGGAGAGAGAAGGGGGAGAGAGAGAGAAGGGGGGAAGAGAAAGAGAAGGGGGGAAGAGAGAGAGAGAGAAGGGGGGAAGAGAAAGAGAAGGGGGGAAGAGAGAGAGAGAGAAGGGGGGAAGAGAGAGAGAGAGAAGGGGGGAAGAGAGAGAGAGAGAAGGGGGGAAGAGAGAGAGAAGGGGGGAAGAGAGAGAGAAGGGGGAAGAGAGAGAGAAGGGGGAGAGAGAGAGGAGAGAGAAGGGGGGGAAGAGAGAGAGAGGGGGGAGAGAGAGAAGGGGGGGAGAGAGAGAAGGGGGGGAAGAGAGAGAGAGAAGGGGGGGAAGAGAGAGAGAGAAGGGGGGAAGAGAGAGAGAGGGAGAAAGAGAGAGAGAGAAGGGGGGAGAGAGAGAAGGGGGGGAAGAGAGAGAGAGAGAGAGAAGGGGGGGGGAGAGAGAGAAGGGGGAGAGAGAGAGAAGGGGGAGAGAGAGAGAGAAGGGGGGGGGGAAGAGAGAGAGAAGGGGGGGAAGAGAGAGGGAGGGGGAGAGGCGGTATACAGAGAGAGAGAGGGGTATACAGAGAGAGAGAGCGAGAGAGAGGGGTATACAGAGATAGAGGGGGGGTATACAGAGAGAGGGAGAGAGATAGAGGGATATACAGAGAGAGAGAGGGTGGTGTATACAGGGAGAGAGGTATACAGAGAGAGAGGGGGTATACAGAGAGAGAGAGAGAGGGGTATACACACACAGAGAGAGAAAGGGGGTATACAGAGATATATATATATATAGAGAGAGAGAGAGAGAGAGAGAGATATTGAGGTATACAGAGAGGATATAATATAAAAGAAGATGGACGGGGAGGGAGAGATCTTCAGGGTGAAAACGTCTGCTCTGCTCTGCTTGCAGCCTCCTATTCACTTCTATTCACTTCATGTTCCCGCCCCCTATTTCCTGCTTCCTGGTCACATTTTTCCTGTGACATCACAAGGTTAATCTGGAGGATGGGAACTAGCTGCTACCCTGAGCTCAGCCTCACCCTGTGTAGGAGAATCTCACCCCTCCCCCATCCACATTCCTCTCCGGTTTCAGAGACTTTGAGTTTCATTTCTCTTCTGCTGTGAGCGATGGCGTCTTCAGATCTGAGAGCTGAGCTGAAATGTTCCGTCTGTCTGAACATTTATACCGATCCTGTAACCCTGACATGTGGTCACAACTTCTGCCGGGTCTGTATTGATCGTGTGCTGGATACACAGGAGGGGTCTGGAGATTTCTTCTGTCCTTTATGCAGAAAAAGGTTCAGGAGTCGTCCTGCACTGCACAGGAACATAACACTACAAAACATAGCAGAGACTTTCCTGTCTGCTCAGCCAGATCGGGAGGAGTCCGGGGTCTTCTGTACTCACTGTGTGGACTCTCCTGTACCTGCTGTTAGATCCTGTCTACACTGTGAGGTTTCTCTGTGTGATAAACACCTGAGAGTCCACAAAAAGTCCCCAGAACACGTCTTATGTGACCCCACCTTGTCCATGGAGAGCAGGAAATGCTCCGTCCATAAGAAGATCCTGGAGTATTACTGCACTGAGGATGACACCTGTGTCTGTAAATTTTGTGTGACTGGAGAACATCGAGGACACCAGGTGGAGACACTGGATGAGGCTTCTGAGAAAAAGAAGGAGACACTGAGGAATGTTCTGCAGAAACATCTGACAAAGAGAGAGGAGACGGAGGAAAGAGTCCAGAGTCTGCAGGAACACAGGAGGAAAGTAGAAGAAGAAGCAGCTGGTGACACCGAGAGAGTCACTGTCCTGTTTAGAGACCTCAGGAGACGTCTGGAAGATCTGGAGAAGAGAGCCCTGAGGGAAATCTCCGAGCGGGCAGAGCGGATCTCCATCTCCATAGTGGATTTCATCTGGGATCTGGAAATAAAGAAGGAGGAGCTGTCCATGAAGATGCGTCGCATTGAGGAGCTGTGTAACATGACGGATCCACTGACTGTCTTACAGGAATCAGACACAGGGGACTTGTGTGATACTGAGGATGGAGATAATGAGGACAGAGAGAGACATGAGGAGCTCCTCCATGATGGAGGGGGTCTGGGTGTGGCGGGGGTCTTACACACAGGTTTATCTGATATAATAACAGAGGTAAATGTATACTTCCATATACAGGGAGCTGCAGACATATTACTGGATGGAAACACAGCTAGTAATGATCTACAGATATCAGATGACAGGAAAACTGTATCCAAGTCAAATAGGAAACAGAATTACCCCAAAACACCAGAGAGATTTCAGCAATGGCGTCAGGTGATGAGCAGTCAGAGTTTCTCCTCAGGGAGACATTACTGGGAAGTGGATGTCGGGGGATCAGATGAATGGAAAGTCGGGATGTGTTACCCCAGTATAGAGAGGAGAGAGTGGGAGGAGTCATTGATTGGAAATAATAGGAAGTCCTGGGGATTGTATTGGAATGGTAATGATTATTGTGTGATACATGACAGTAAAATGACCCTCTTACCCCCCAATCCCCCCAGTAACAGAGTCAGGATAGATCTGGATTATGAGGCCGGGCGGATCTCCTTTTATGATCTGTGTGACCCGATCCGACACCTCCACACCTTCACCAGCACCTTCACTGAGCCCCTCCATGCTGGGTTATGTGTATGGAGAGGTTGTATAAAGATATGTGGGGGGAGGGGGGAGATGAGACATCACAGGGACAGTCAGTAGGATTAGTTGATTGTTCAGCCAATGATTGGAGGAAGTGGTGACTCCTGGGAGAAGTATGAGGACTGCCATTGCTGGCCTCCTTCTGAAAATGCTAGTTTCTTGGCTTTGTACTTGTGCCGGGTCAAACACTGGGACAGTATCAAATCCAAAGCATAGACATGACAGCCAGAGAACTAGCATTCTCAAACGGAGAGTTTAGCAATGGCAGCCCCCATAATTCTCTCATGACAGATGTCCTTTTACCCCTTGCTGACCATCATCTGTATATATACAGCCAGTCAACAAGAGGTTATACCAAGGTCATGGCCACAGAAACCGGCGATCGATCGGCTGTTTTGTAAAAGTAATCTGGGTGGCTTTACAATGTCCAATCACTTTTACACAGTGAAAGACCATCCCCCCTCCCGTCACTTCCTGCAGAGCTACCCCCCGGCTCTCCCAGTCCTCCCAGGAGCCGGGGACTGTGGTAAGTAGGGATGGGCTTTGGTGTATTCGCACACTTCACGTGTAGAGCCCGCCAGGAAGTCGGCACGGCGCTGCGCTAATCACAGGCAGGGAGACAGGGAGACATTGTCCCGATGCTCGGCTGCAGAGATCGGGAAATGTCTCACTGCCTGTGATTAGCGCAGCGCCGTGCCGACTTCCTGGCGGGCTCTACACATGGAGTATGCGAACACACCAGAGCCCATCCCTAGTGGTAAGTGTCCAGGACGGGATCATGCTGAGGAGATGGAGGAACATCATTTCTGTGATCTCCTCTGGGATGAATGAATCCAGAAGTGATAACGATTTTGGGGCTGAAATGATTAATAAATAAAATCGATAATGAAAATCGTTGTCGATGATTTTCATTATCGATACGTTGGTCTGCACGCACCTTCCTCCCTGCCTGTCAGTCCTGCCTCCGTCCGAGTGTTACACAATCCCCTGTGTACAAGCCGCTTTCTCATAGTGTCGCTCATGTGACCGGGCACGTCCGCCTCTCTCCTCCTCGCTGACATCAGCGGGGTATTCTCAGCTCCGCCCACTTTGCTGCCCCCAGGGAAAAGAGAGAGGAGAGAAGCAGTGGTGAGTGCCGAGCTGCAATAAGGTAGCGGCAAAACATTCATACAATGGCAAAACATTGCTTTTTTTGGGGGGAGGACAATTGCCCCATTATTGGTGTTGGGGGGAGGAATAGTGCCCCATCATTGGAGTCCAGAGGGGAATAGTGCCCCATCATTGGAGTCCAGAGGGGAGTAGTGCCCCATCATTGATGTTCTGGGGGGAAAAGTCCCCCTGTGTTTGGTGTTTTTGGGGGGTAGTGCCACATTATTGGTGTTCTGGGTGGAATAGTGCCCCATCTTTGGTGTTCTGGGGGCGAATAGTGCTCCGTGTTTGGTGTTTTGGGGGGGGATAGTGCCCCATCATTGGTGTTCCTGGGTGGAGATAGACCCATCATTGGTGTTCTGGGGGGAATAGTTCCCCATTATTGGTGTTCTGGGGGGAATAGTGCCCCACCATTGCTGTTCCCGGGTGGAGATAGACCCATCACAGGTGTTCTGGGGGGAATAGTTCCCCATTATTGGTGTTCTGGGGAGGAATAGTGCCCCACCATTGGTGTTCCTGGGGGGGTTGTACTATAAACCCCATCATGATAGGATGCCTATATATGATCTGTGTAACACTCCGTTTTTTTCATTACCATTTTAAATAAACAAAAAAATAGCATATTACATTTATTTTTTATGATTTTCGGCCAACTAATCCATTATGAAAATAATCGTTAGTTGCCGCCCTAAATGATTTCATCACTTCCAATTTCAGAGCTTCTCTTCTGCCCTCTGAAGGTCAGGAGAGACATTGCAGGGTGTAATAGACCATAAAGAGGACCTGTCACCCGCCAAAAGCTATCACAAGGGGGCTCTCCGGTGCCGGTTATTTTATTCCTCATTTTCTATGAATGTCGGCAGTTTTCAGTCCTGGAAATCCACGTCTCCTTCATACAGGAGAGAATTCTGGGAAATCTCTGGCAGAAAACATGATGAGGAATGAGTCTGCCCAATCTCCTGTTATATGATAATAGCAGACCATTAGCTGGGACTCTCCCTGGCTTGTCTTATGTTATCTCCGCTTTATCACATAATGATGATACAAAAGTCTACATTGTAATGTAAAGTGATGTTTTATTATATTATGGGGGAGGGGGATGGGGGTGTAATATAGAGATATAGGGGGGATACTGGAATGTTCTTGGGGGTTCCTTTTGCTCACATCATGTTGTTGGGTCATTTAACCCCTTCAAGACCAGAATGTTTCACCCCCTTCCTGCCCAGGACATTTCTCAGTTTTCAGCGTTGTCACACTTTGAATGACATCTACTCAGTCATACAACACTGTACTCAAATTATATTTTATGTCTTTTTTAAACAGATAGAACTTTCTTTTGGTTATATTTAATCACCAGTGTTTTTTTTCTATGTAACGGGAAAAAGACAAAAAAAAAACTTTCTTAATTTCTGTTATAAAATTTTGCAAATAAATAATCTTTTTACATTTACGGTCAAAATGTATTCGGCTCCATTTCTTTGGTAAAAAGATGAGAATTCTTGTATATTATGTAGTCTGTGTCAGGCTGGGGTCACACCTAATACCGATGCGGCTCTCAGCAGGGGTCCTGTGTGGCCCCGTTCCCCGTTCTAGGTTCCAATTTCACCCCAAATTTTTGTCTGAATTCGGACCTGAAACGGCCCAAAAGACGCACAGGACCCCCCTGTGCAAATTTCCCCCGGAGCCACAGTGGAAATATGTGAAGCGGCTCCATAGAGAGTCGGTCAAAATCTCCTGCTATTGTGAATTGGATGCGGTGAATCCAACTCACAATGGTGTGAGCCCAGCCTGAAAGATAAAGAGTCTACAGACTATGGGATATATACGAGCAGAGGCGTATCTAGTGAAAATGGCGCCTATGGCGAGCACTGAAACTGCTAGAAAAGAAAAAGGAGGGCGCCCCGACCTAGTGCATTATCACTTAAAGGGATTTTATTAGATAGAGTAAAACAATGGTCACACTCACAAACGGAGTTGAAAGACAGCGCTTATCAGACAATTGAACTGGTATACAGTATCGCCCAGCGACCACGGTAACAACACGAATCAGATGGCATCAGACCGACATCTATGGCTTACGTGTTTCAGAGGCGAACCTCTTTCATCAGAGCCTCGGTGGTCAGTAGTCGCTAGGTCGGTGCGCCCTCCTTTTTCTTTTCTTTTACAGCTTTATGAATTCCTGTGATTCTGAGGAGGGCTGCAAGATTTTAGACTTTACACTGAAACTGGATGACATTGCCCTATAGCAGGAAAACACCGAAGCGCAGGAGGATTTTTTGTGTGTTTTTAACCACTTCCCGCCCAAGGACGTCATATGACGTCCTGGACTTTCAGTGGGGATATCTGAATGATGGGGCAGCTACAGGCATCATTCAGATATCCATCTCTTCAGTCTGCGATCCTGTGCACCATAAGAACGATCATAGCGGCAGTTCCGCCGCTTGATCATTCTTATAGGCGACAGGAGGGGACATCCCCCCTCCCGCCGCCATCCGGTGCTCCTCCAGGCTCTCCTGTGCCATCAGAGACCCGGAGAAACGATCTGCCGGCGCCGGATGGGAGGCATAGAGATGACTGGTGACCAGACGGTCACCGGTCATCTGTATGATTGTCGGAGGCCCAGGCGCGATTTTATTACGTCACGCCCAGGTACCGGAATGTAAACAAAGCCGCAATCGCGGCTAAAAAGAGATCCATGATTTTTTTTCACAATCTCATGCTTTCCAGCCTGGAGGAGAGATGTGAGGTCTTATTGACCATCTCTCAATAAAGAGGACCTGTCACGAACCATTCCTAATTACAAAGGATGTTTACATTCCTTGTAATAGGAATAAAAGTGATCAAAAAAATAAAAATAAAGTGTAAAAATAAAATAAATTAAGTAAAATAAAAAATAAAATAATTAAAACATTTTTTTAAACGCCCCTATCCCCAGTAGCTCGGGCTCAGAAGCGAACACACACGTAAGTCCGGCCCACATATCTAAACGCTGTTCAAACAACACATGTGAGGTATCACCGCGTGCGTTCGAGGGCCAGCAACAATTCTAGTACTAGAACTTCCCTGTTACTCAAAACTGGTAACCTGTAAAAAAAATTAAGCGACACCTATGGAGATTTTTAAGTACTGAAGTTTGGCGCCATTCCATGAGTGTGCGCAATTTTAAAGCGTGACACGTTGGGTATCTATTTACTCGGCGTAACATCATCTTTCACATTATACAAAAAAATTGGGCTAACTTTTTAACTATTTTTTTAATTCATGAAACCGTTTTTTTCCCCCAAAAAAAGGCGTTTAAAAAATTATTGCACAAATACCGTGCGAGATAAAAAGTTGCAATGACCGCCATTTTATTTCCTAGGGTGTCTGCTAAAAAAAAACATATATAGTGTTTGGGGGTTCTGAGTAATTTTCTAGCAAAACACTTTAAGTGTACAGGGCGGTGTTTTCACTGCGAGAAATGCACACAGATATTCAGGACATCCACAGGCAAGCAGACCAATTCATATCAATTGGGATCCAGCAGCTGCATGAACACAGCCCCTGCTTTCACCTTGATATGTGTTTGGGTGGCGGAAGGAAAAGGCCCCGAGCACAGACAGTGTGCATTCAAGGACACGCACCCGCACCCAAATGGGTGTCATATTGGGAAAAATAACCCTCCCTTCCCCCATCCAACAACTCTAGTTCTACTTGAAAGTATGAAGGAGACCTGCCCCCGCCCCAGGGAAGGTGCCCTCCATGACGGGTACCTGAGCAGGGTTTGGAGATCTCAAAGAGCACAGCGCCAGTCTCCAGGTCCCGGGTCTTGAAGCAAGTGAAGTCAATGCTGAACACATTCTCCTCAGGTCTGCACAGATAATCTGATGACAGAAGACGAGGGCTGCAACTAACCGTTATTTTCAGAATCAATTCGTTGGCCGATTATTGTTTCCATTAATCAGATAATAGCCTTAAATTGGGCCAATTTGTTGCTGGGCAGATTACAAAACACAAATTGCCGCAAAAACACATTCCACGCTTTTCTGCAGCTTCTCCATTGAAGTATATTCAACCAAAAACAAACAAAATGGCACCGTTTTGCGTTAAAAAGTCCCCGCCCCTTTCCAAATACGCAGCAGCTGAAAGAAAATCCCGGATGTGAACGTGTCCCATAGGAAAACATGGAACTGAACTGTAGTGTGTTTCTACAAAAAGCACCAAAACACAGAGGTGTGACCCAGGCCTGAGATGTTTAGTAACATAATGGGGGGTAAAAAAACAAAAATAAGTACAAAAAGAGCAAATAATCGCTACTGTAAGGGTTCATTTTGTTCCCGTGGGACAGTGAAAGTGATATTTACAGGAGCCATTTGCTTTTTTGTACTATAAAGGGGTAATTTTAGTTTTTTTAACCCCATTATGTTACTGGCCGATTAATCGATTATGAAAATTGTAATCGATTAATTTCATAATCGATTAGATGTTTCGGCCCTACAAGTGACGTTAATGACGCACAGCGCCTAGCACAGGCCGGTGACAGGTCTCCTGACAGTAAGAGCGTTCTATTACACTGCCAGTGCCTGAAAAACGCTGGTAAAGCGCTGATAAAACTCGCAGCGCTTTACCGGCATTTTCCGAACCCTAGCAGGGCGCTTTTACCCCCCACTAGTGGCTGAATAAAGGGTTAAAAGCGTCGCTGCCAAGGCGTTTTGCAGACGCTTCCCATTGATTTCAATGGTAAGGGGCACTTTAGGAGCCGCGTATTCACCGCACCAAAAGCGCTGCAAAGAAGCGGCTCGCAGGACTTTTTTTGACACCCTGCCAGCGCAGCGCCTCGGTGTGAAAGCACTCGGGCCTTCACATTGGGATTGCAGATGCGGCTTCTTTCAGGTGCTATTTTTAGCGCTAAAGCGCCTGAAAAACGCCCCAGTGTGAAAGGGGTGTAACTTATTCTCTGTGATCCGGCTCAGGCCTAGGACATGCTTCCGGTCTCGGCTCCTTCAGGCCTAACAACTCCTGTTTGATTGACCGCAGCCACCCCCGGAGCTCCCCATCACCCCCCTCCCTCCCATGCATGCGCCTTTCTCACCGTCACACAAGGACTGCCATCAGCAGGGTCACAACAAAGCTGCCAGTGGGTCCCTCTGGAATCACTCCCATCGCTAGTGACCAACATTCTGTAGTATTCTGAGAGGAGGAAATTCCACAGAGGTAGGTGGAAGGTTCTGTGCCACTGAACCTTTGTCACCTAGCAACAGAGTCTCCCACCTGACATGAGCCTGAGAGGAAGGGGCTTCTCTGAGAAATGATACTGTGAGGAAACAGGAATCATTCATACAGACTGTGAGGTAGAATGGAAGCTCTGACCCTATCACTGCCTACCTGAGTCTCTGTCCCTCTCTGTCCTCCTCAGTTCAGGACCTCCAGGATTCTGCTAGGAAGACAAGTTCCAGCGGGTCTATGGCTGGGTCAGTCATATCTGGGGGGGGTCTATGGCTGGGTCAGTCATATCTGTGGGGGGGTCTATGGCTGGCTCAGTCATATCTGTGGGGGGGTCTATGGCTGGGTCAGTCATATCTGTGGGGGGTCTATGGCTGGGTCAGTCATATCTGTGGGGGGTAGGGTGACCACGTGTCCCGGTTTGCCCGGGATCGTCCCGTAATATACACTTTTGTCCCGTGTCCCGGGAGCCTTCAAACCGGGACAATGGAGAGTCCCGGAATCAACTGCCTGCCACACTCACTGCCGCTGCTGCAGCTGTAATTAAATGATTCTAAATCACTGGTTGCTAGGGAAGCCCCGCTTGGCTTGTAGCAACCAGTGACGTCACCGCAGTGTCCCGCTCTCTCTGCGGCTCCGACTCCACCCCCATCTCCTCCTCCTCCAGCGGCCAGCCGCGGTTCTTGCTGCAGAGAGAGCAGCAGCGTAACAGGCAGTGAGTCACTCACCGTTAGCGGCACAGACCAAGACCTCCTCCTCCTCCCCTCCAGGCCTCGGTTGCTCAGCTGGACTCGATCCGCCGCCCGTCCTGAGTCCCGACCTCCCGCGAGTCCCGACTTCCGCTGCGCCGCGGCGCCGGCCATCCTTGGAGCAGGGGCAGAAAAGGTAGGTGCAGGGGAGGGGGGGGGGGGTTGACCATGCAATGGGGGGAGATATTATACAGTCCAGATTACAATTTGCAGGGGCAGCAGAGGTGACAGTGAGAGAGGGGGGGGGGGGTTGCATGGTGCACCCCCCTTTCTCTGTCACCTTTGCTGCCCCTGCAAATTGTAATCTGGACTGTATAATCTCTCTCTACCCAGTCACTCTGTCACCCAGTCCCTCTGTCACCCAGTCACTCTGTCACCCAGTCCCTCTGTCACCCAGTCCCTCTGTCACCCAGTCCCTCTGTCACCCTGTCCCTCTGTCACCCAGCTCTCCGTCACCCAGCTCTCCGTCACCCAGCTCCTCTGTCACCCAGTCCCTCTGTCACCCAGTCCCTCTGTCACCCAGTCCCTCTGTCACCCTGTCCCTCTGTCACCCTGTCCCTCTGTCACCCAGCTCTCCGTCACCCAGCTCTCCGTCACCCAGCTCCTCTGTCACCCAGTCCCTCTGTCACCCAGTCCCTCTGTCACCCAGTCCCTCTGTCACCCTGTCCCTCTGTCACCCAGCTCTCCGTCACCCAGCTCTCCGTCACCCAGCTCCTCTGTCACCCAGCTCCTCTGTCACCCAGTCACTCTGTCACCCAGTCACTCTGTCACCCTGTCCCTCTGTCACCCAGCTCTCCGTCACCCAGCTCTCCGTCACCCAGCTCTCCGTCACCCAGCTCCTCTGTCACCCAGTCACTCTGTCACCCAGTCACTCTGTCACCCAGTCCCTCTGTCACCCTGTCCCTCTGTCACCCAGCTCTCCGTCACCCAGCTCTCCGTCACCCAGCTCCTCTGTCACCCAGCTCCTCTGTCACCCAGTCCCTCTGTCACCCAGCTCCTCTGTCACCCAGCTCCTCTGTCAGCCAGTCCCTCTGTCACTCTGTCACCCAGTCACTCTGTCACTCTGTCACCCAGTCACTCTGTCACCCAGTCCCTCTGTCACCCTGTCCCTCCGTCACCCAGCTCTCCATCACCCAGCTCTCCGTCACCCAGTCCCTCTGTCACCCAGTCCCTCTGTCACCCAGTCCCTCTGTCACCCAGTCCCTCTGTCACCCTGTCCCTCTGTCACCCAGCTCTCCGTCACCCAGCTCTCCGTCACCCAGCTCCTCTGTCACCCAGTCACTCTGTCACCCAGTCCCTCTGTCACCCTGTCCCTCCGTCACCCAGCTCTCCGTCACCCAGCTCTCCGTCACCCAGCTCTCCGTCACCCAGCTCTCCGTCACCCAGCTCTCCGGTCCCTCTGTCACCCAGTCCCTCTGTCACCCAGTCCCTCTGTCACCCAGTCCCTGGCTGTCACCCAGCTCTCCGTCACCCAGCTCTCCGTCACCCAGCCCTCCGTCACCCAGCCCTCCGTCACCCAGCCCTCCGTCACCCAGCGCTCCGTCACCCAGCCCTCCGTCACCCAGCCCTCCGTCACCCAGCTCTCCGTCACCCAGCCCTCCGTCACCCAGCGCTCCGTCACCCAGCCCTCCGTCACCCAGCCCTCCGTCACCCAGCCCTCCGTCACCCAGCCCTCCGTCACATAGCCCTCCGTCACCCAGCCCTCCGTCACCCAGCCCTCCGTCACCCAGCCCCCTGTCACCCAGCCCTCTGTCACCCAGCTCTCCATCACCCAGCTCTCCGTCACCCAGCTCTCCGTCACCCAGCCCTCCGTCACCCTGTCCCCTGTCACCCAGTCCTCTGTCACCCTGTCACCCAGCCCTCTGTCACCCAGCCCTCTGTCACCCAGCCCTCTGTCACCCAGCCCTCTGTCACCCAGTCCTCTGTCACCCAGTCCCCTGTCACCCTGTCCCCTGTCACCCACTCCCCTGTCACCCAGCCCTCTGTCACCCAGCCCTCTGTCACCCAGCCCCCTGTCACCCAGTCCCCTGTCACCCACTCCCCTGTCACCCACTCCCCTGTCACCCAGCCCCCTGTCACCCAGCCCCCTGTCACCCAGCCCTCTGTCACCCAGCCCCCTGTCACCCAGCCCCCTGTCACCCAGCCCCCTGTCACCCAGCCCTCTGTCTCCCAGCACCTCTGTCACCCAGCCCTCTGTCACCCTGTCACCCTGTCCCCTGTCACCCTGTCCCCTGTCACCCTGTCCCCTGTCACCCTGTCCCCTGTCACCCAGTCCTCTGTCACCCTGTCCCCTGTCACCCAGCCCTCCGTCACCCTGTCCCCTGTCACCCAGTCCTCTGTCACCCTGTCACCCAGCCCTCTGTCACCCAGCCCTCTGTCACCCAGCCCTCTGTCACCCAGTCCTCTGTCACCCAGTCCTCTGTCACCCAGTCCCCTGTCACCCTGTCCCCTGTCACCCACTCCCCTGTCACCCACTCCCCTGTCACCCAGCCCTCTGTCACCCAGCCCTCTGTCACCCAGCCCTCTGTCACCCAGCCCCCTGTCACCCAGTCCCCTGTCACCCAGTCCCCTGTCACCCACTCCCCTGTCACCCAGCCCCCTGTCACCCAGTCCCCTGTCACCCAGCCCCCTGTCACCCAGCCCCCTGTCACCCAGCCCCCTGTCACCCAGCCCTCTGTCACCCAGCCCTCTGTCACCCAGCCCTCTGTCACCCACTCCCCTGTCACCCAGCCCTCTGTCACCCTGTCACCCTGTCCCCTGTCACCCTGTCCCCTGTCACCCTGTCCCCTGTCACCCTGTCCCCTGTCACCCTGTCCCCCTGTCCCCTGTCACCCACTCCCCTGTCACCCAGCCCTCTGTCACCCTGTCCCCTGTCACCCTGTCCCCTGTCACCCTGTCCCCTGTCACCCAGTCCTCTGTCACCCTGTCCCCTGTCCCCTGTCACCCAGTCCTCTGTCACCCAGTCCTCTGTCACCCAGTCCTCTGTCCCTCTGTCACCCAGCCCTCTGTCACCCAGCCCTCTGTCACCCAGTCCCCTGTCACCCAGTCCCCTGTCACGGGCCCGCTGATTTCATGATACGCCCCTGCCCCCAAAACTGGCAAAAAAATATGTAAAAAAACGTATTTTTTTTGGGGGGGGGGGGGTGTCCCTGAATGGCAGTTTGGAAATGTGGTCACCCTAGTGGGGGGGGGGGGTCTATGGCTGGGTCAGTCATATCTGTGGGGGGGTCTATGGCTGGCTCAGTCATATCTGTGGGGGGGTCTATGGCTGGGTCAGTCATATCTGTGGGGGGGTCTATGGCTGGCTCAGTCATATCTGTGGGGGGGTCTATGGCTGGGTCAGTCATATCTGTGGGGGGGTCTATGGCTGGCTCAGTCATATCTGTGGGGGGGTCTATGGCTGGGTCAGTCATATCTGTGGGGGGTCTATGGCTGGGTCAGTCATATCTGTGGGGGGGTCTATGGCTGGGTCAGTCATATCTGTGGGGGGGTCTATGGCTGGGTCAGTCATATCTGTGGGGGGGACTATGGCTGGGTCAGTCATATCTGTGGGGGGGGGGGCTATGGCTGGGTCAGTCATATCTGTGGGGGGGTCTATGGCTGGGTCAGTCATATCTGTGGGGGGGGACTATGGCTGGGTCAGTCATATCTGTGGGGGGGGGGGGGTCTATGGCTGGGTCAGTCATATCTGTGGGGGGGTCTATGGCTGGGTCAGTCATATCTGTGGGGGGGTCTATGGCTGGGTCAGTCATATCTGTGGGGGGGTCTATGGCTGGGTCAGTCATATCTGTGGGGGGTCTATGGCTGGGTCAGTCATATCTGTGGGGGGGTCTATGGCTGGGTCAGTCATATCTGTGGGGGGGGGGGTCTATGGCTGGGTCAGTCATATCTGTGGGGGGGTCTATGGCTGGGTCAGTCATATCTGTGGGGGGGTCTGTGGCTGGGTCATACATATCTGTGGGGGGTCTATGGCTGGGTCAGTCATATCTGTGGGGAGGTCTATGGCTGGGTCAGTCATATCTGTGGGGGGGGGGGGGTCTATGGCTGGGTCAGTCATATCTGTGGGGGGGTCTATGGCTGGCTCAGTCATATCTGTGGGGGGGTCTATGGCTGGGTCAGTCATATCTGTGGGGGGGTCTATGGCTGGCTCAGTCATATCTGTGGGGGGGTCTATGGCTGGGTCAGTCATATCTGTGGGGGGGTCTATGGCTGGCTCAGTCATATCTGTGGGGGGGTCTATGGCTGGGTCAGTCATATCTGTGGGGGGTCTATGGCTGGGTCAGTCATATCTGTGGGGGGGGGTCTATGGCTGGGTCAGTCATATCTGTGGGGGGGTCTATGGCTGGGTCAGTCATATCTGTGGGGGGGACTATGGCTGGGTCAGTCATATCTGTGGGGGGGGGGGGCTATGGCTGGGTCAGTCATATCTGTGGGGGGGTCTATGGCTGGGTCAGTCATATCTGTGGGGGGGGACTATGGCTGGGTCAGTCATATCTGTGGGGGGGGGGGTCTATGGCTGGGTCAGTCATATCTGTGGGGGGGTCTATGGCTGGGTCAGTCATATCTGTGGGGGGGTCTATGGCTGGGTCAGTCATATCTGTGGGGGGGTCTATGGCTGGGTCAGTCATATCTGTGGGGGGTCTATGGCTGGGTCAGTCATATCTGTGGGGGGGTCTATGGCTGGGTCAGTCATATCTGTGGGGGGGG
Source organism: Rana temporaria (assembly GCF_905171775.1). Taxonomy (NCBI): domain Eukaryota; kingdom Metazoa; phylum Chordata; class Amphibia; order Anura; family Ranidae; genus Rana; species Rana temporaria. The sequence goes on from NC_053491.1 coordinate 490,683,759, forward strand.
GGGTCTATGGCTGGGTCAGTCATATCTGTGGGGGGGTCTATGGCTGGGTCAGTCATATCTGTGGGGGGGTCTGTGGCTGGGTCATACATATCTGTGGGGGGTCTATGGCTGGGTCAGTCATATCTGTGGGGGGGGGGGGTCTATGGCTGGGTCAGTCATATCTGTGGGGGGGTCTATGGCTGGGTCAGTCATATCTGTGGGGGGGTCTATGGCTGGGTCAGTCATATCTGTGGGGGGGTCTATGGCTGGGTCAGTCATATCTGTGGGGGGTCTATGGCTGGGTCAGTCATATCTGTGGGGGGGTCTATGGCTGGGTCAGTCATATCTGTGGGGGGTCTATGGCTGGGTCAGTCATATCTGTGGGGGGGTCTATGGCTGGGTCAGTCATATCTGTGGGGAGGTCTATGGCTGGGTCAGTCATATATGTGGGGGGGTCTATGGCTGGGTCAGTCATATCTGTGGGGGGGGTCTATGGCTGGCTCAGTCATATCTGTGGGGGGGTCTATGGCTGGGTCAGTCATATCTGTGGGGGGGTCTATGGCTGGGTCAGTCATATCTGTGGGGGGGTCTATGGCTGGGTCAGTCATATCTGTGGGGGGGTCTTTCTCTGTACACATAACTTTGTGGCCCAGAGCAGCCTCAGCCGTGGAGTGATAAGCAGGCACATCTAGAGGGATCCCGGGATGCCAAGCTCCATATAAACTGGGCAGTGTTGTCACTGATTGTATCCCGTCCTGCTGCTCTGTGTGTGCGGGGGATGCCAGATTTTCTCTCACCGGCTTTATTACCCCCCTCTCCTTCCTCCGATATCGGCCTCCCTGCACACACAGCGCCCACAACTTTACATGAACAGCCGGGACACCCTGCAGACTGACCGTCTCCACTGCCAATCTGTGTGGAGCTCGGCACGTGCCGCCCCGGCCGCTTTCCTGCGCCTGTTACTTGTCAGAAGCATGCCACCTCACATCTCAGCACCTGAGTACAGGAGAAGGGCGGAGAATCACTCCGCCGGCCAGGACTAATTGAGGAGCGGGGCGGCATGATGTAAATGAAGAAAAAGTCACTCCTTTACGCTCACCTCCTGGGCCCCTATGTTGTCCTGATGGGGCCCAGGAAAATGTAATTCCATCCCCCCATAAGGAAGTAGGAAGGAGAGAAGAACTGTAATGCTGGTGTCCCTGCTCACTAGCGCCCCCTTATAATGCGCCCATGGCACTAGCCATATGTGCCACACCTTGGATACGCCACTGTATACGAGGGGTCTTCAAATGGTTTCCGCACTTTTATATTTTTGTTGGAAACGGTGAGGGGGGGAGGAGAAGTCATTGGTGGTGTATGAGAGCGTCATGTGACTGGTCTGTCTGGCAAGCCGGCTGACCTTGCGCTTTAGTATAAGAGTTGTCACGCTGTGGTGAAGATGGCTGGGAAAATTGGTCACTCCTGATGTGCTGACGGCCTCATCTCATTTCTTGAGGCCCTAAAATGCCAGGACAGTACAAATACCCTCCTAATGACCCCTTTTTGGAAAGTAGACAGTCCAAGGTATTTAGTAAGAGCAGTGGCGTCACTAGGTTTAGTGTCACCTGGTGCCGAAAAATGTGGTGACACCCCCCCCCCTTATCAGACCAGCTCCGGGTTGGCGGCTCTGCTACTATATATATATTATAGCTGTGTCCAGCAGCACCCACCGTTATCAGACCAGCTCAGGGGGGCAGCTCAGCTACTATATATATAAAACATATAGCTGTGTTCAGCAGAACCCCTCGCCCCCCCTCCCCCCGCTAGCACACCAACTCTGGGCGGCTCCACCAAACCACCCACCCCTACTTATCACAGCAGCTCACCTTGGGTTTGGGCAGCAGAGGACACCCCCGTTCCAATCCATCACCCCCTGCCCGTTACACCAGCTCAGGGCAGGTGGTCAGGAGTGACAGCAGGAACACACAGGAACATTGTGGTAGAGCAGGCCCGGCACAGCAGCAAGTGATATGATAACCCCTGTGGAAGGAGTAGGGTCAGACTGGGTAGACAAGGTCCAAGATCCAAGCTGGGGTCATACACAGGAGGTCAACAGGATGTGAAGCAGAAGCATAGTCAGGAACGGAGCCAGGGTCATGCATAGGAATAAGGAGAAGGCATCAGAGAGGTCAGGAGGCAAGCCAGCGTCATACACGGGCAGTCAGAAGAGGCGGAGTCCTTTGCACAAGCCGAGGTGACAACAAGAGGTCAAGCAGAGGGAAAGTCCAGAGGTTGGCTCAGTAGTGAGGAATCAAGATAATGTAGGATACACAGGAACAAGGGGCACAGGTACGCTGAAGATCATCTAGAAGTCCTCTGTCACTGCTTCCCTCCTTAAATAGGGTGTTTGGCGCCAGTTCTGGAATTGGGTCTGTGCACGCCCAATGCGTCTGCACACATATCTATGCAAACGGCCACCTCCATGTAGGATACTGGCAGACGTGCCAGGTCTAGGGTGACCACATTTCCAAACTGCCATTCAGGGACACCCCCCCCCCCCCAAAAAAAATACGTTTTTTTACTAATTTTTTTGCCAGTTTTGGGGGCAGGGGCGTATCATGAAATCAGCGGGCCCGTGACAGAGGGCTGGGTGACAGGGGACTGGGTGACAGAGGGCTGGGTGACAGAGTGACAGAGGACTGGGTGACAGGGGACAGGGTGACAGGGGGCTGGGTGACAGGGGGCTGGGTGACAGGGGGCTGGGTGACAGGGTGACAGGGGACAGAGGGCTGGGTGACAGAGGGCTGGGTGACAGGGAACTGGGTGACAGGGGGCTGGGTGACAGAGGGCTGGGTGACAGAGGGCTGGGTGACAGGGGACTGGGTGACAGGGGACTGGGTGACAGAGAGCTGTGTGACAGAGGGCTGTGTGACAGAGAGCTGTGTGACAGAGGGCTGGGTGACAGAGGGCTGGGTGACAGAGGGCTGGGTGACAGGGGACTGGGTGACAGGGGACTGGGTGACAGAGGGGGACTGGGTGACAGAGGGGGACAGGGTGACGGAGGGCTGGGTGACGGAGGGCTGGGTGACAGAGGGCTGGGTGACAGAGGGCTGGGTGACAGAGGGCTGGGTGACAGAGGGCTGGGTGACAGGGTGACAGAGGGCTGGGTGACAGGGTGACAGAGGGCTGGGTGACAGGGGACTGGGTGACAGGGGACTGGGTGACAGAGGGGGACTGGGTGACAGAGGGGGACAGGGTGACAGGGGACAGGGTGACAGAGGGGGACAGGGTGACAGGGGACAGGGTGACAGAGGGCTGGGTGACAGAGGACTGGGTGACAGGGGGCTGGGTGACAGGGGGCCGGGTGACGGAGGGCCGGGTGACAGAGGGCCGGGTGACAGAGGGCCGGGTGACAGAGGGCCGGGTGACAGAGGGCCGGGTGACAGAGGGCCGGGTGACAGAGGGCCGGGTGACAGAGGGCCGGGTGACAGGGTGACAGAGGGCCGGGTGACAGGGTGACAGAGGGCTGGGTGAAAGAGGACTGGGTGACAGGGTGACAGAGGACTGGGTGACAGGGTGACAGAGGACTGGGTGACAGGGTGACAGAGGGCTGGGTGACAGGGTGACAGAGGGCTGGGTGACAGGGTGACAGAGGGCTGGGTGACAGAGGGCGGGGTGACAGAGGGCGGGGTGACAGAGGGCGGGGTGACAGAGGGCGGGGTGACAGAGGGCAGGGTGACAGAGTGACAGAGGGCTGGGTGACAGGGTGACAGAGGGCTGGGTGACAGGGTGACAGAGGGCTGGGTGAGGGGGGACTGAGTGACAGAGGACTGGGTGACAGAGGGACTGGGTGACGGAGAGCTGGGTGACAGAGGGACTGGGTGATGGAGAGCTGGGTGATGGAGAGCTGGGTGACAGGGACTGGGTGACGGAGAGCTGGGTGACGGAGGGCTGGGTGACGGAGGGCTGGGTGACGGAGGGCTGGGTGACGGAGGGCTGGGTGACGGAGGGCTGGGTGACGGAGGGCTGGGTGACGGAGGGCTGGGTGACGGAGGGCTGGGTGACGGAGGGCTGGGTGACGGAGGGCTGGGTGACAGGGACTGGGTGACAGAGTGACTGGGTGACAGGGACTGGGTGACGGAGAGCTGGGTGACGGAGGGCTGGGTGACGGAGGGCTGGGTGACGGAGGGCTGGGTGACGGAGGGCTGGGTGACGGAGAGCTGGGTGACGGAGAGCTGGGTGACGGAGAGCTGGGTGACGGAGGGCTGGGTGACGGAGGGCTGGGTGACGGAGGGCTGGGTGACAGGGACTGGGTGACAGAGTGACTGGGTAGAGAGAGATTATACAGTCTAGATTACAATTTGCAGGGGCAGCAAAGGTGACAGAGAAAGGGGGGTGCACCATGCAACCCCCCCCCCCCCCCTCTCTCACTGTCACCTCTGCTGCCCCTGCAAATTGTAATCTGGACTGTATAATATCTCCCCCCATTGCATCTGCTCCAAGGATGGCCGGCGCGGCGCAGCGAAAGTCGGGACTCGCGGGAGGTCGGGACTCAGGACGGACGGCGGATCGAGTCCAGCTGAGCAACCGAGGCCTGGAGGGGAGGAGGAGGAGGTCTTGGTCTGTGCCGCGGTACTGGTAGGTGACGGTGAGTGACTCACTGTCTCTCTGCCTGTTACGCTGCTGCTCTCTCTGCAGCAAGAACCGCGGCTGGCCGTTGGAGGAGGAGGAGGAGGAGGTGGGGGTGGAGTCGGAGCCGCAGAAAGAGCGGGACACGGTGACGTCACTGGTTGCTACACGCCAAGCGGGGCTTCCCTAGCAACCAGTGATTTAGAATCATTTAATTACAGCGACAGCAGCGGCAGTGAGTGTGGCAGGCAGTTGATTCCGGGACTCTCTATTGTCCCGGTTTGAAGGTTCCCGGGACATGGGACAAAAATGTATATTACGGGACGATCCCGGGCAAACCGGGACACGTGGTCACCCTAGCCAGGTCTGTGTCTTTACGCATGCGCACCTCTGTTCTGGGCAATGACACCATTTTAATGATAGCTGCAAATATAAAAATATTGAATTACATTTCTGTTCTATTTGAAATGTTGCTTTCTGCATTGTCACCATCGGCACCCGCTCATATGGGGTGCAGGGGCGCCACCCGCCCATCAATGCGCCTGACCCCAAATCTACATGGAGGGTGCCTGACACATGGAGTTCAATGGGTTTTGTTTTTAAGCAACTGATTAGAGCCTGGCTTCAAATTGGCTTAAAAAATGGTGGGCTCGGGGGGCAGAGCCCTCCCAGTTGTGTGACATTAGTGAATTAATATTCGCTAATGTCTTTCTGTTTCTCTTCCAGGCCAATCAGCAAGCGAGTCCTGAGAACCGATTGGCCGGGAGTCCTTAGACCCCATTGGCCACAAGTCCCAAGTCCTGATTGGCCCGGGAGGAGAAGAGACGGTCGGGACTTGAGGGGATATGTAAAGGGGGAGCTACCGAGGGCACGACCTGGTTTGGGTAAGTGCAGGGCTGGTGGGGGGCCTGGCAGGCGACTGGCTCTGCAGGGGGGCTGCTCCGCAAGAAAATTGAGCACCAGCCGCCACGGATTGTCATACCTCCTTCCACCCAGTCTGTCCGGACAGTACGGTCACCTGCTGACTTGGCTCCATCTACAGGCAGCTTAACTCTTCAATAAAACACAGAAGTTGATCCAACACCATATTAATGTAGATGATTGCACTACAGATGTTTTCCCAGTCTTTTGAAGTCTTAGGAGACAATGGGGAGTATTTACTAAAGACAAATAGACTATGCAGTGTGCAAGTGCAGTTGCATTTTACATGGGATGTAGAAAGTAATTGAGGTGAAGTTCTGCGGACTTCCATCAACCAATCGTGTGCAAGAATTTTTTTTTTTTTTTTATTACATTATCTTTGCATGTGATTCAGTTTTTTTTTTTTGCAAGTGAAGCGTCACCTCATTTACTAAGATCTGGAGCCACTGCCCTTGCAAAGTGCACAGCCTGTTTGCCTTTAGTAAATCCCTCCAATGACTTTCCTGAGCCCCGTCTCTATGAAGTGCCGACACCGACTGAGAGAACATGGAAGAAACCCGGAGGGTCTAGAGAAGACAAAACTAACTATCCCATAACAGGAACAGATGAAAACATCGAAAATCACCATAGAAAGTAAGTTGCAGTGACCTAAAACTGCCACTAGATGTCATCATACTACTAAAAATAAAAAGATAACCTCATGCGGTTCAATACAAGACACAGAAATACATGGAAGTGGGCGGAGTAACTACTATGTACAATATGTGAGATTTTAGGTCCTGTTCACATGTCGTAAAGAGGGAACGAGCGATTTTTGTTATGTGTGATTTTCATGCGACTCCGCGTGTCACGCATTGGGCAGTCCATTCACATCAATGGGCCGCCTTATCCGTGTTTGTGACCCAAAAGAAGCTCCTGATCCCTTTTTTGGGCAAAAAGCTTATTCGGGATTTTTAAACACGTTTCTTTCAGAGCCATTCAGTTCTCGCGACGATTGCGACAGAATTGCACCGTGTTTCGGGGTGCCATTAGTAATGCCCCCCGGACACGCGTTGCGCGTTTTGCTGCGATTTTGGAGTCCCGGGCAGAATCGTGCCGATTCCAAATTGTGTGATGTGAATGGGACCTCAGTGATGGGGAATACATCTACTATACTGTTATTATTATTATTACTATGAGGATATGAGGGAGTCTTCTGGAAGGGGGTGTCAGGTAATTACTACATCCTCTTCTGCTTCCCCCCTCCCCCTATACTTTATGAGTGTGGGAGGAGCCTACTGCAAGGGGTATTTTTGTGCCCAGAGTTGGGAATTGATTCCCAGAGGAGGTGAAGAAACGTCTCCCAAGGTGATTTTTGTTGTTGTTGTTTGGATCTCTGTTTAGATTTTAACCCCTTCCATACCGGACCTATTCTGACACTTCTCTCCTACATGTACAAATCATCATTTGTTTGCTAGAAAATTACTCAGAACCCCCCAAACATTATGTATTTTTTTTGCAGAGACCCTAGGGCATAGGTCTTCAAACTACGGCCCTCCAGTTGTTCAGGAACTACAATTCCCATCATGCCTAGTCATGTCTGTGAGTGCCAGTGTGTTACAATGCCTCATGGGATGTGTAGTTCAACAACAGTTGGAGGGCCGTAGTTTGAGGATCCCTGCCCTAGGGAATAAAATGGCGGTTGTTGATCCTTTTTATGTCACACTGTATTGGCTCAACATTTTTTCAAACTTTTTTTTTTTGGGGGGGGGGGGGGGGGGACAGTTTCATAAATTAAAAAACGCTAATGTTATCCCAATTTTTTTGCATAATGTGAAAGATGGTGTTACGCCGAGTAACTAGATACCTCACATGTCACGCTTTAAAACTGCGCAAAACTTGTGGAATGGCGCCAAACGTTTGGTACTTAAAAATATCCATAGGCGACACTTTAAAATCTTTATCAGGTTTTAGAAAGTTACAGAGGAGGTCTAGTGCTAGAATTATTGCTCTCGCTCTAACGCACGCGGCCATACCTCACATGTGTGATGTGAACACCATTTACATATGTGTGAGCGACTTACATGTGTGTTTACTTCTGAACGCAAGCACGGGGGGATGGGGCATTTTATGTCACACGGTATTTGCGCAGCGGTCTTTCAAACACATTTTTTTGGGGGGAAAAAAGACACTTCCATGAATAAAAAAAAAATGAAATAGTAAAGTTGGCAATTTTTTTTTTGTATAATGTGATGTTACGCTGCAAGAATCGTGATCTTTATTCTAAGCAAAAAATATTGCGATTCTCATTTTATCCAGAATTGTTGAGCTCTAATATAAACCAAAAATGGGACTCAAGTGGTTAAAGGCCCGTACACACACACACAGAAAATCTGAAGATAAATGTCGTCCCTTTATTTTTATTTATCACTTTTATTCCTATCGCAAGAAATGTAAACATCCCTTGTAATAAAAATAAGGGATGACAGGTCCTCTTTATGGAGACATCTGGGGTCTATAAGACCCCACATTTCTCCTTTACCCTTGAAAGCATCAGATAAAAAAGAAAAAAAATCCTTTAATATGACTGTGTGAGGCTCCATTCACAAAAGTGCGGATTGAATGCATTTTGAAATGCATCCGAATGGCATGACATGTGAATCAAAGCGGGTTTCTATGGAGCTGGTCCACATGCAGTCTGTGTGGTGCCATGTCAGTGCAAATTAAAAAAGAGTCCTACGTGTTTTCTAAACACTGCGGTGCGAATCAGATGTGAATTCCAGGCTCATTGCCTTCTATGGAAACGCATCTGAATGTGATCCAAAAAAAAAAAAAACAGCATGGGCGTGCCCCCCCCCCCCAATACATACCAGGCCCTTTTGGGTCAGGTAAGAATTTTATGGGGCACCCCATGCCAAAATAAAAAAAAATAAAAACGGCGTGAGGTCCCCTCCCCAATCCATACCAGACCTCTTTCCGAGCATGCAGGAAAGGTGGATGGACGAGCAAGTGCCACCCCCCTCCTGAACCATACCAGGCCACATGCCCTGAACATGGGGGCATGCTTTGTGGCAGGGGGAATTTTTTTTTATCACTCATAAGGGTCTAGTATGGATTTGGGGAGGGACCCCACGCTGTTTTTTTTTCTTTTAAATTTTGGCATGGGGTTCCCCTTAAAATCCGAACCTGACCCGAAAGAGCCTGGTATGTATTGGGGGGATCCCCACGTAATTTCTTTCACTTTTGCCAGCAATGTTTTATTTTTACATGTATCTGTCAGCTGGAGGGGGGAGCCCACTAACAGCTGATAAGTCATACGTAGTTAGGGAAGTGGTGGTCGGCTTCCCCGCCCGCTCCTTAACAACCAGCTAATGTTGAAGACGCCGGCTCCAAACATTCACATCTGAACCGCATCTAAAATCGCAGCTGAACCGCTAAACAGCTGCTTAGGAGATTCGGAGTGAAAACGGAGAGGAAATTCGCACCCGACATGTGTGATCTTATCCTAAGTGATTGTACTGACTGGAGGTGTCAGGAGGAAGATTGCTTACAGATAATGTGTTGGTGGTGGAAGATTAGATATCAGTGTTTGTATGTTGCTGTTCTTTATTGGCCACTACCAGTGTCTGGATCGGGAAACTTTGGGGGTTTACAATAATTTATCAGTGTGCTGGGTGATTTATTGTGCATCCTCCACCCTCCCCCACCCATATACCCCATGAGACCCATCCGTGATCCTTGACACCCAGTTATTTCCTTCCGTACTTCTCGCCCTTCCTTTTCTATGGAAAGCCCCCATGAGCAGGTCCTCCTAATTCTCTTGTCTTCCATTATTTTGTCATTTTACCGTCTCCCTTTGTAGTGTAAATCACGGCCAGTGTTGTAAGTAACGGTGTTAAAATAAACGCTGTTACCTAACGCAGCCCCCTTTTGAGGGTAACGAGTAATCTACCTGATCACTCTTCCCCTCACAGTAACGCCGTTCCCATTTCTTGGGAACCTGGCGTTCCCATAGCTATGACTAAGCATGGGTTATCAATGTGAAACTAGTTAGCTCTATTACCCCACTGTTTGCTGTTTTTTTCTTGCTTTTGTAGTATTTTTTACCAGAATAAAAGGAAACACCTTTTTACCTTTTATTGGAGTGCGGCTGTCCAAAATTTCTTTCCTCCCATTTATACTGCCGCCGTCTGACATCTCTGCAAACAGGAGAAGGTAGGGATATCGTCGAGGCATGGTTACAGATGGCACAGCGAGGCATGTTACAGAGGGCACAGTGAGGCATGTTACAGAGGGCACAGTGAGGCATGTTACAGAGGGCACAGTGAGGCATGTTACAGAGGGCACAGTGAGGCATGTTACAGAGGGCACAGTGAGGCATGTTACAGAGGGCACAGTGAGGCATGTTACAGATGGCACAGTGAGGCATGTTACAGGTAGCACAGTGAGGCATGTTACAGATGGCACAGTGAGGCATGTTACAGGTAGCACAGTGAGGCATGTTACAGATGGCACAGTGAGGCATGTTACAGATGGCACAGTGAGGGGTCGTCTTATACAGTGAGTATATCCCAAAACCAACATTTTAGATGGAAAATTAGGGGGTCATCTTATACGCCCAGTCGTCTTACACGCCGGCAAAAAAAAAGTCACAGTTACTTTGCTGAGTAACTAATTACTTTTTCAATGTAGTAACTGAGTCACTAACGCAATTACTTTTTGGGAGAAGTAATTTGTAACTGTAACTAATTACTTTTTTAAAGTAAGATGAGCAACACTGATCACGGTACACCTCGTTGGCGCTTTATTAATCCCGAATGATAATATAATAATAATAATGATGTAGCGCTCACCCCCACAGGAGCCGCTGGTTAGATTTGGGACGGCATGTTATGTTTCCTCTGTGATGTGTCTAGGGATGATGATGATGATGAGATGCAATAACGGAATGTCCAAACAGCAGGGTGACGTTATCTGTGCTTTAATTTCTTGCCCAACATGGCCAACAGTTAACTTGAGGTAGATAGAGATAGGTTGGTGAAAGAGAGTTTGCAGATTCAGGCCTATGGATAACAGAAGCAATCCTGCTTCAAACGGTAACTCTTACTTCGTCGCCACTACAGCCGGAGTGGGTATAGTGCACCTGGACAGACCTCTCTCACAGGTCTGGCAGCCAGGGTGTCACTCGGAACGGTTGAGAAGGAACAAGTCTCTGCCACTGACTTGGCTCAGGTAGGAATATAATTAGGAGTGAGACCTCTGCCACAGGCCCTTCCCTCAGAAACATGAATGGTGGAGTGAATCCTCTCAATGACTATAATTTGCCTGAATCTCCCTCAGGTAGACTTCTCAGTTGTTGGGGTCACTGAGTGACAAGTTGCAACATTCAACCTGTCAGTGTCCGGTCACCCAGATCCCCGATGGTTCGTCTAAGCCCTGTTGGATCACCTGCCTCCAGGCTCACCTCAGACCGACTCCCCACCGAACAGCATAACTCACTTGGGATCTTCCTCATAGAATGTGGGGACCCAGTAAGTCACTGGGGCCCCTTTGCAGCTTTAGTCGCTCCGGGCCATGAGAGCCCAGAGTCAGGAACTCCGCATAGCACGTGCGCCCTGGCCTGGTAGGCCATATCGCCGGGGCCCGTGATGTGCGCACACCCTAAAGGTGGGTGCCGCACCCACAAAATGGCATCTGCCACAGAAATACCCTCCCCAGCATGCCCCCGCGCACGTGCGCCCTGGCCTGGTAGGCCATATCGCCGGGGCCCGTGATGTGCGCACACCCTAAAGGTGGGTGCCGCACCCACAAAATGGCATCTGCCACAGAAATACCCTCCCCAGCATGCCCCCGCGAGGTAAACACTCCCATGATTGGCTGCTGGAGTAAGGCGCCTCCGCCTGGACCCCTTTGGCGCCACCTGTCATCCAAAGATGGAACGGCATCTTTTGAACACAGAACGAAACCGCAGGAAGCCCAGCACGCCAGAAACCCAATTTAAATGAATCAACATGGATGAGAGCAAAGTAACTCTCTCATTCCCCAACTAAATTTGACATAGCACCTGTACTGAAAGTACACAGGCGCTACACACTCCCCCCACTTGAAATGACACTGTCCCCAGTGTCCTAAGGCATTCAAGCCTGAATGCCGGCCTGATCTGCGTGACAGCAATAGAAAGTAGGAAAAAGAAGAAGAGGAGAAAGAAAAAAAAATAATGCAAAACTTTGAGATACAAATATTAGCTTCCTTGAATACTATAGTAAGAAATATGGCATTATACAGTCCTATCTATCTAATCTGCCCCAGTCTCCAACAGCGTTGATAGTGGTCAACAACCTGTAAGAAAAAAAACAACATTAACTATTTCTATTTACAATCTCCAAGGTCAGAGTTGAAACTGCACCCTCCAGTCAGAGTGTGAAATTTCCCTTCCTCCCAGGGAGACATATCAATAAGTGCTAGACATTTTTTCTTCTGAATTGCAAGAAAAATAAAATATATATAAAAAAAAAACAGAAATGTATAGAAAAATTCTGCAATGGTAGAAAAGTTCCTGCAGAACACTGCCCTTTGTGGTCAGTGCGCTGGTACTACACGGCAGTCCATAGATCAATTCAAAAGGCACAGAAAAAGGAAAGAAATATAAAACAGGGCATCTCTTTTGCTGAAAAGTCTTTTGGTGCTGCAAAGAAACTGGCAAGACCCCATTCTAACTGACTGAAACCAACCCAACCCGAAGTTCTTCACATGCACCAAAATGTGGATCCGGTGGGACAAACAAAAATAAACTTGAATGGGGGCAAAGGTCCTTGTCCAGATCTTCTTAAAAACAGCAGAGTTGACAGCATAGGCATGGGGCCTATCTGTAAGAGCGGGGGTCAGGTAGTGAAACAATGTCTCCTCTTGAGTTGGTAGAGGTCACAGGGAATACCTGATCGTCTCTCCCCTGGCACTTCAGCACCACATGTAGTGCTACCCCCTCTGGAGCCACTGGTTGTTTTGGGATTGTCGTATTAAGTTACCTCTAATCATTGTCTAGGGTGATTGTAGTGAGTAGAGCAGTAAATGAATGTCCAATCAGTGAATGAGATTTTCTGAATGTTTTATTTCTCGGCCCAACACGACCAACATCAACATGAGGTAGACAGAAAAGGTTGATGAAGCAAGAGAACTTTGCGGTATCAGGCTTGGATAGAAGGAAAGCAATCCTGCTCTCAGTAGTAGTAGATACAATTTGTCGCCACTCCAGCCAGAGTGGGTGAAATGCCCCAGACAGGCTCCTGCCACGAGCCTGGCAGCCAAAGTGTCACTTTAAGGTTGCTGGGGAGAACAAGTCACTGCCACTGACTTGGCTCTGATCCAAAATAAGATGCCAGATGAGGCCTCTGCCACAGGCTCAATGCTGACAATGGTGAACAGCAGAGCAGATCCTCCCAGTCTTTTCTCTTTGGGGTCACCGACTGACAGTACTAAGGTTACCCAGATCCCCGATGGTTCGTTCAAGCTTCTCAGACAACCTGCCTCTGGGTTCCCCTTGAGCCGATCCCCCACCGCACAGCACGGAGCTTGGGACCTCTTCAGTAGAGTTGGGGACCCAGTAAGTCACTGGGGCCCCAGGTAGCATCAGTTGCTCCAGGCCATGAGGGCCCAGAGTCAGGAACTCCGCGTTGCACGCGAACCCAGGCCAGGTAGGCCATAGTGGTGGAGCCCGCGATGTGCGCACACCCTAAAGGTGGGTGCCGAACCTGGAACCAGGAACCCACGAATAACCAAGAACAACGACTTCCACCACAGAAATACTCCTCCCCAACATGCCCCGCGAGGGAAAACTCCTCTAATTGGCTGCTAGGGAAAAGCGGCTCCGCCTTAAGCTCTCTGGCGCCACCTGCCGCCCAGGGATGGTACCTCATCCCTAGAACGCAGTCTAGCACACAGAACAATCCAGATTTGGCAACAGCCAAATTTGACATAATTCAGAATGAGAGCAAATTATGACTCTCATTCTCCCACTAACTTTAGCTTAGCGCCTTTACTGAAAGTAAACTTGAAATGACACGGTCCCCAGTGTCCTAAGGCATTCAAGCATGAATGCCAGCCTGATACTTGCTAAACAGTATAGAAAAGTAGGAAAAAGAGAATATTGGCAATTTAAATAACATCTGACATACATACATACATACACAGCCCTATCTATCTATGCTGCCCATTCTCCGCATTGTTGATAGTAGGTGGGTCCAGAAAAACCTGCATAAAAATATAAAAGAGCATACAAAAATACACATCCTAATATAATAAGAACATCTCTATATACAGTCTCCAAGTTCGGAGTTGAAACTGCACGCTCCCGGCAAAGCGCGAAATTTCCCTTCCTCTCGAAGAGTTTAAATGTAAGTGCCAGGGCCGTCTTTAATATGGTTTGGGCCCTGGGCAAACATTGGTTTTTGGGCCCCCCTCCAGCTTATTTTGGGCCTGGCTGATTCACATGTATGTGTTTTGGCGGCCCTCATTTGTGCAGGCACAGCAGCCCATTGATTTAAATGGGCTGCCATGCCTTAGTTTCCTGCAGAAAAAAGGTGCATTCAGCATTTTAAAAATACAGTTGCCTTGAAATCCATTCTGCTTTTGCACCATGCTACTTACCTGCAGTTCTTGCACACACAAACGCACTGTGTTTTTAAAAGCTTGAACTAAACGGCTAAAAATGCAGTAAATTTGACAGTGCAGGAACTGCAGATAAGTCACAGCAGACAGCAGAATGGACAGACAGTGCTGTATTTCAGTGCTTGATGGGCATAGGTGTGCCGTGTGTGCAGCCTATTACATGAGCGCCTGGTGATCCAGAGAGTTGCTGCCCAGCACGCGTATGAATACCCGCATGTGCCACGCAGGCATGGCGGCCCCCTTTAAAATGAATGGGCTGCTGTGCCTGCGCAAATGTGGGCCGCCAAAACACATACATGTGAACCAGCCAGGCCCAAAATAAGCCCATCAAGCAGTTAAATACAGACAGTAATGCCACGTGCTCTGAGGCCTTACTCAGCCTGGACTGCAGGTCTGGTCTGTGATTTAAAGAGTTCCTCTATTTTACACATGGCATGGCATGGGGTCCCATGGTACTAAAGCAGAATGGACAGATGGTGCTGTGACCCCCATGCCATGCCATGTGTAAAATAGAGGAACTTTTTAAAACACTGACCAGACCTGCAGTGAATCATTAAATATTATAAAGACTTTAGGCACACTCTACAGAAAACTTCTATTTACAATATAGATTAGCAAACAGTGACATACCTTGAGGAGCAGGACATGAAGAAGTCAGCCTCGGGAAGAGCAAACTGGGGAAGTTATAAAATCACATTCTAATTCACTTTTATATACAAGCAGCACCCAGTGGCAGGAAGGGAGAAGTGCACGTCTAAAGGGAAGCCAGGGGTGCTGTACATTTTAAAACACTGGGAAGGGAAGCAGTACTGTCACTGGCTGCGTGCCGCTAATGATTTTCAGCCTGATTTGTGGGCAGCACAGGGGCTTAACGGGCGGCAGGGCCTTACACAGCTTCAGGCATGGGCCCCCTGGAGCAGAGAATCGGGGGGGGGGGATGCTGCTGCCTGAAATTGAAAAGCTGGGGGGCTGCCGTGAATTTAGAAGTGGGGGGCCCTTTAAAAAAAAAGAAGAAATAAAGAAATATATATATAAAAAATGGGGTGTAGCCATCCGGGGCCCTGGGGACCTCTGGGCCCTATAATAAAAAGAAAAAAAGAAATAAAAAAAAATATATAAAAAATATATATTTTTTTTTAAAAAAGGGGGTTGCCATCTGGGGCCCTGGGGACCTCTGGGCCCTTTAATAATTGTTTTCTTTATAAAAATAAATTACAAAAAAGGGGGGTTGCCATCCGGGACCTCTGGGCCCTTTAATAAAAAAATATATATAAAAAAGAAACATTTATAAAAAAAAGGGGGAGTTGCCATCCAGGGCCCTGGGGACCTCTGGGCCCTTTAATAAAAAAATAAAAATAAAAAAAATATATAAACAAAAATAAAAAAATAAACATTTATAAAAAAGGGTGTTTGCCCTGGGGACCTCTGAGCCCTTTAATAAAAAAAAATATATATATATATATATATATATATATATATATATATATATATATATATATATATATATATATATATATATATATATAAAGAAATAAAAAGAAAAAAAGAAATAAAATAATATAAAAAAAAATATATAAAAAAGGGGGGTTGCCATCTGGGGCCCTCTGGGTCCTTTAAGAATAATAACATCATTTATATATATAAGAAATATATAAAAATATATATATAAAAAGGGGGGTTGTCATCCGGGGCCCTGGGGAACTACGGACCCCTGGGGACCTCCAGACCTCTAAAAAAAAAAAAATCGGCCCTTTAATACAAAATAAAAATATATTAAAAAAAGATTTTTTTTATTTAAAAATAAATAAAAAAATGGGGGGTTGCCATCTGCCCCTTTTTTTTCAAAGGGGGTTGCTTTTGGCCCCCAACAGTAACATGGGCCTGGGCAGCTGCCCCTGTTTGTCCTATGGTAAAGACGGCCCTGGTAAGTGCTGAGCATAATTTACCCTTTACTCTGTTTGCAAGAAATATAAAACTCTAACCCAAATATACATTTTTGTCCTGCAAAAGAATGTTGCAGAACACTGCCCCTAGCGGTCAGTGCGCTGGTACTGTGGCAGTCCAAGTTCAATTGTAAAGAAGTAGCAGCAAAAAGGAAGTAAAAAGATAAAACATTTCTTTTCTCACTGAATCTTCCGGTACTGCTGTGGAGAAGTTGGCAAGGACCCCCTCTAACTGACTGAACCCAACCCCCCCGAATTTCTTCACATAAGCCTTCATGTGGATCCGGAGAGGCCAGGGAGAAAGGGGAAACAGGAGAAAAACACAACTTGGTTGGGGGCAAACCCTTGTCCAAAACTTCTGAAAAGTTAGTAGGTCAGGCAAACTTGACATCTGACCTACTTGTAAAAGCGGGGATCCGGCAAAATTACAATGTCACCATTTGCTGTGGTCATGGCGACTGAAAACACCTGGTCCTCTCTCCCAGGAGCCTTCAGCACGACCCGGTCACGATAGATGTGTCTGCCCCAGCTCCAGTTGCGGTGACATCGTTCAAACCTATCATTTAAATGAGACAGCCTGAAGTCCGCACCCACGAGAATAAGGGGTATTTTCAAATGTGACCAAACGGCTTCCTGGCACCAAGCTTCTCGTTCTTGTTCAATCTGCAACAAAAGGGAAGGTGGCACATGCGGGTATTCATACGCGTGCTGGGCAGCAATTCTCTGGATCACCAGGCGCTGTAACCTAGCCAAAGTTGGCAAGTGGCGTGGGTCTCTGTGTTCCGGCAGCACTATTGCGTCCGGTGCCCTTTTTAACACGGGAGCAACAAGTGGCACAGGGCTGGTGAGTGTAAAAGGGAGAACAGAAGTGGACTCACCGACTCCCCAGATTAGCTGCGGAACGTTCACGGACAACAGCTGAGACCCACGGGATGTGCTTTGGCTGGAGCGCTTCTTCCTCCTCCGAGTACCATGAATGCCACGGGATCCTCTGAAGCCCTGCGATTCCGGGAACCTTGGTTCAAATAAACTTTCCAGTGTGTCCTCATCCTCAGATAAAGAATCAAAATCGGAGGGGTTTAGCTCCTCCGCAGGTAGATAGCCACAGGGTTTGGATGCAGGGAGGTCCCTTGGCCAATCTGGCCAGAAGTGGCTGGAGGGTAGGCCTCGACCGCAGCAGCGGGAGGCTGGAGCAGGTCCTACTCCAATTGAGGCATGCCACACGGAGACCACTGTGGAGGTGGTGGTATCGGCCTGTATACTTGTCACGTCCGTCAGGCTGATCACGCTGGTTGGGTCATCTCCGGTCATAGGGCTTACCTCCGGAGAGCAAGGTGGCAGGGTAGCCGAATGCAAGGTCAGGGTTAATGAGACCGAGATGACCTCTACGTTGGGAGCCTCCGGCTCTACGAGCTCCACTGATGGGGATGGCTCCGGCCCTGTGGCTTCCTCCTCCACGGTGACGACAGCCGTGATGAAGTTCACCCTGTACTCCCTTGGAGTCTTAACGGGTGATGTGGCGACGAACAGATAGGCCCAGCATCTCTGGCATTGGGGGAAATGTTGAATCTTGACAGACAGTTCCTCGCATCGAGGGCAGGTCAGGCCCAGCATCTCCGTTCCTCCACTCGATAATAGCACGAACTGTCCTTCTGTGGTCAAACAAATACCTGTGTCAGTCACAGGCACTCCTGACGGTGCAAACATGCTGAGGACCCCCGTGAGGTAGTTGGAGGCCTCAAACGTGGAATGGCAACACCCGGTTGCAGAAAGGCAGACATCGCCACGTGGTTCTCCTTCTCTCTTGCAGGTGGGTGGTGCTCTGCTGGTTTGGCACGAAGACTCTATTATACATCTCACGCAGGGGAGGGTGGCTCCTCCCACTTGAAGAACTTGTCCAGACACGTTTCAGGCGCATGCTATGCTGCACGTACGCCCAAGTTTAGCTGTGTGAGGTTAACTCCCTCGTAGCCGGACAGTTCAAAACACGACACTCTTCGCTTTTTTAGTAAATCTTGTAATCTCAGTTCTTGTTGCGAGAGGTAAGAGCCGATATCCCAGACGAGCCCCCATGTGTAGCACTACCCCCTCAGGAGCCGCTGGTTGTTTTGGGATCGGCATATTTAGTTACCTCTAATCGTTGTCTAGGGTGATTGTAGTGAGTAGAGCAGTAAACGAATGTCCAATCAGTGAATGAGATTTTCTGAATGCTTTATTTCTCGGCCCAACACGACCAACATCAACATGAGGTAGACAGAAAAGGTTGATGAAGCAAGAGAACTTTGCGGTATCAGGCTTGGATAGAAGCTCCTCAATATTTAAGCGAGAAAATAAAACCCTACGTCACCAAGCTTCACCAAATCCCCAAATCTCACTTCAAATCTAAGGGATAACGTAGATTCTCGGTCCAAGGACCACGGCTCTGGAATGCTCTACCCACGACCATCCGCTTGGAAGAAAACCATCAGGTTTTTAGGAAAAAACTGAAGACCCACCTCTTCTGAAAGACCTGTACAACTCTGGATGCCAAGCGCCTTGAGGCGATTAAGTTCACATTTGTTGCGCTATATAAGTTTCTCACTCACTCACTCACTCAAGGAGAGCAATCCTGCTCTCAGTAGTAGTAGATACAATTTGTCGCCACTCTAGCCAGAGTGCGTGAAGTGCCCCCGGACAGGCTCCTGCCACGAGCCTGGCAGCCGAAGTGTCACTTTAAGGTTGCTGGGGAGAACAAGTCACTGCTACTGACTTGGCTCTGATGCAAAATAAGATGCCAGATGAGGCCTCTGCCACAGGCTCAATGCTGACAATGGTGAACAGCAGAGCAGATCCTCCCAGTCTTTTCTCTTTGGGGTCACCGACTGATAGTACTAAGGTTATCTGTCAGTCTTCGGTCACCGAGATCCCTGATGGTTCGTTCAAGCTTCTCAGACAACCTGCCTCTGCCCCCCACCGCACAGCACATAGCTTGGGATCTCTTCAGTAGAGTTGGTGCGCTCCGGCCGGAGCATTTCTTTCTCCTTCTCCTGGTTGGAAAGGGCTGAAATCCCCCATAGCCTTGGGACTCCGGGAACACTGGCTCGAACCAATGGTCGTCACCATCGTCCGATAGGGACTCCAGTTCAGAAGAGGTATATTCCTCCACAGGCAAATAGTTAGACGTCTTGGATGGGACGGTAGGCAAGTCTCAAAAGGCAAGCGGCGAGAGGCCTGTGTGGGGCCCTTACTGGCAACAGCATGCCACACCGAGACCACATTAGCGGTAGTGGCCTCCGGTATGGCTTCGGCCTGCGTACTGGTCACACTGGCCACACAGTCACTTCTCTTCGTCTCGTCCAATTAGCTTACCTCCAGAGAACGAGATGGTGAGGTAGCGGTCAACAAAGTCAGGGTGGACGAGACGGTTATGATCTCAGAGTCAATAGCCTCCGGCTCAACGATCTCCACGGACAGGGAGGGTTCTGGCCATGGGTTATCCTCCGCTGTGGTTACAGTCCCGGAGATCCAATCCACCCTATACTCCTGGGGAGCTTCGGTGGGTGGCTTAACCTGGAACAGTTAGGCCCGGCATCTATTGCACCGGGCGAAAGGCAAGAACCGTACGGCCAGCTCCGTACAACGAGGGCAGGACAGTCCAAGGGCCTCTGATCCTCCGCTGGTGTAGAGAACAAACTTGCCTTCAGTGTGCATCTGGATCCCTGTGTCAGTGAGGGGTACTCCAGCAGCAGTGGACATAGCAGAGACTCCTGGTGCAGTCATCAGGGGTCTCAATCACTGAAAAGTTGCGGACGGCAACGAGGGAGCAGACATCTTGCACATGGCTCTCTCTCGTAGGCGGGCAAGCAATTGCTGGTTTTGCGCGAAACTTCGCCCTACGTCTCACGCAGGGGTGGGTAGCTCCTCCTACTTGAAGAAACTTTCCTTCTTCACATGTGGCAGACGCACGCGGCCTCACCGCATGTACGCCCAAGTTACTGCTACCTGAGGTTAACTCCTTCTTCACCACACAGTGAACACCCCAAAATTCCTTGCTCTCAATAATAAAATTAACTCACAGTTCCGTTGCTAGAGATAACAGACGATCCCGGACGAGCCCCCATGTGTAGCGCTCACCCCCGCAGGAGCCGCTGGTTAGATTTGGGACAGCATGTTATGTTACCTCTGTGATGTGTCTAGGGATGATGATGAGATGCAATAACGGAATGTCCAAACAGCAGGGTGACATTTTCTGTGCTTTTATTTCTTGCCCAACATGGCTAACAGTTAACTTGAGGTAGATAGAGATAGGTTGGTGAAAGAGAGTTTGCAGATTCAGGCCTATGGATAACAGAAGCAATCCTGCTTCAAACGGTAACTCTTACTCCAGGGTGTCACTCGGAACGGTTGAGAAGGAACAAGTCTCTGCCACTGACTTGGCTCAGGTAGGAATATAATTAGCATAACAGCATAACTTGCTTGGGATCTTCCTCATAGAATGTGGGGACCCAGTAAGTCACTGGAGCCCCATTGCAGCTTTAGTCGCTCCGGGCCATGAGAGCCCAGAGTCAGGAACTCCGCGTAGCATGTCCTCCCTGGCCTGGTAGGCCATATCGCCGGGGTCCGTGATGTGCGCACATCCTAAAGGTGGGTGCCGCACCTGGAACCAGGAACGGGCGAAGAACCCCACAAAATGGCGTCTGCCACAGAAATACCCTCCCCCAGCATGCCCCGTGAGGGAAACACTCCTCTCATTGGCTGCTGGAGAAAGGACCCCTCTGGCGCCACCTGCCATCCAAAGATGGAACGGCATCTCTGGAGCACAGAACGAAACTGCAGGAAGCCCAGCATGGCAGAAACCCAATTTAAATAAATCAACATGGATGAGAGCAAAGTAACTCTCTCACACTACTAAATTTGACATAGCACCTGTACTGGCAGTACACAGGCGCTACAATGATAATAATTGTTTTTTTATGCATTTATTTTATTCATGTAGTTTATCGACAATTCAAGCTAAGAAAACATAAAATATATATATATTTTTAATTAATTATGAGTTTATTCATAAACAATCAGGGGAACGTGTCTTATTCTGACATGAAAATAATTCTGAATAAGTAACCTGAGATCTGAGCTCAGCCCCGCCCTGTGCAGACGAGTTGTAACCTAGTCCAGAGACTTTTATTTCCTTGTCTGCTGTCAGCGATGGCGTCTACTGATCTGAGAGCTGAGCTGAAATGTTCCGTCTGTCTGAACATTTATACCGATCCTGTAACCCTGAGATGTGGACACAACTTCTGCTGGGACTGTATCGATCGTGTGCTGGATACACAGGAGGGGTCTGGAGATTATTTCTGTCCTGTATGTAGAGAAAGGTTCAGGAGTCGCCCTTCACTGCACAGAAACATAACACTACATAACATAGTCGTGCACTTCCTGTCACCTCAGCCAGATCAGGAGGAGTCCGGGGTCTTCTGTACTCACTGTGTGGACTATCCTGTACCTGCTGTTAGATCCTGTCTACACTGTGAGGTTTCTCTGTGTGATAAACACCTGAGAGTCCACAAAAAGTCCCCAGAACACGTCTTATGTGACCCCACCTTGTCCATAGAGAGCAGGAAATGCTCCGTCCATAAGAAGATCCTGGAGTATTACTGCACTGAGGATGAGACCTGTATCTGTGTGTCCTGCAGTTTGGCTGGAGAACATCGGGGACATCAGGTGGAGATGATGGATGAGGCTTTTAAGAAAAAGAAGGAGAAGCTGAGGAATGTTCTACAGAATCTTCTGACAAAGAGAGAGGAGACGGAGGAAAGAGTCCAGAGTCTGCAGGAACACAGGAGGAAAGTAGAAGAAGCGGCTGGTGACACCGAGAGAGTCACTGTCCTGTTTAGAGATCTCAGGAGACGTCTGGAAGATCTGGAGAAGAGAGTCCTGAGGGAAATCTCCGGGAGGGCAGAGCGGATCTCCATCTCCATCCGGGATCTGGAAATAAAGAAGGAGGAGCTGTCCAGGAAGATGCGTCACATTGAGGAGCTGTGTAACATGACGGATCCACTGACTGTCTTACAGGAATCAGACACAGGTGACTTGTGTGATACTGAGGATGGAGATAATGAGGACAGAGAGAGACATGAGGAGCTCCTCCATGATGGAGGGGGTCTGGATGTGGCGGGGGTCTTACACACAGGTTTATCTGATATAATAACAGAGGTAAATGTATACTTCTATAGACAGGAACCGGCAGACATATTACTGGATGGAAACACAGCTCAGTTTTATCAACAGATATCAGATGACAGGAAAACTGTATCCTGGTCAGATAGAAAACTGAAGTGCCCAGAAACACCAGAGAGATTTCAGATTTATCCTCAGGTGTTGAGCAGTCAGAGTTTCTCCTCAGGGAGACATTACTGGGAAGTGGATGTCGGGGGATCAAATGACTGGATAGTCGGGATGTGTTACCCCAGTATAGAGAGAGGATTGGGGGAGTCATGGATTGGAGATAATAAGAAGTCCTGGGGATTGGACAGGACTGGTAATCGGTATCATGTGACACATGACAAAAAAATGATCCCCTTACCCCCCAATGTCTCCAGTAGAGTCAGGATATATCTGGATTATGAGGTCGGGCGGATCTCCTTTTATGATCTGTGTGACCCGATCCGACACCTCCACACCTTCACCACCACCTTCACTGAGCCCCTCCATGCTGGGATATGTGTAGTGGGAGGTTATATAAAGATATGTGGGGGGAGATGTGACATCACAGGAACAGTCGGTAGGATTGGTTGATTGTTCAGCCAATGATTGGAGGAAGTGGGGACTCCTGGGAGAAGTATGAGGGCTGCCATTGCTGGCCTCCTTCTGAAAATGCTAGTTCCCTGGCTTTGTACTTGTTCCGGGTCAAACACTGGGACAGTATCAAATCCAAAGCATAGACATGACAGCCAGGGAACTAGCATTCTCAAACGGAGAGTTTAGCAATGGCAGCCCCCATAATTCTCTCATGACAGATGTCCTTTTACCCCTTGCTGACCATCATCTGTATATATACAGCCAGTCAACAAGAGGTTATACCAAGGTCATGGCCACAGAAACCGGCGATCGATCGGCTGTTTTGTAAAAGTAATCTGGGTGGCTTTACAATGTCCAATCACTTTTACACAGTGAAAGACCATCCCCCCTCCCGTCACTTCCTGCAGAGCTTCCCCCCGGCTCTCCCAGTCCTACCAGGAGCTGGGGACTGTGGTAAGTAGGGATGAGCTCCGGCGTGTTCGCACACTCCACGTGTAGAGCCCGCCAGGAAGTCGGCACGGCGCTGCGCTAATCACAGGCAGGGAGACATTGTCCCGATGCTCGGCTGCAGAGATCGGGAAATGTCTCACTGCCTGTGATTAGCGCAGTGCCGTGCCGACTTCCTGGCGGGCTCTACACGTGGAGTGTGCGAACACACCAGAGCCCATCCCTAGTGGTAAGTGTCCAGGACGGGATCACACTGAGGAGATGGAGGAACATCAGTTCTGCGATCTCCTCTGGGATGAATGAATCCAGAAGTGATAACGATTTTGGGGCTGAAATGATTAATCAATAAAACCGATAATGAAAATCGTTGTCGATGATTTTCATTATCGATTTGTTGGTCTGCACGCACCTTCCTCCCTGCCTGTCAGTCCTGCCTCCGTCCGAGTGTTACACAATCCCCTGTGTACAAGCCGCCTTCTCATAGTGTCACTCATGTGACCGGGCACGTCTGCCTCTCTCCTCCTCGCTGACAGCGGGGTATTCTCAGCTCCGCCCACTTTGCTGCCCCAAGGGAAAAGAGACAGGAGAGAAGCAGTGGTGAGCGCCGAGCTGCAATAAGGTAGCGGCAAAACATTCATACAATGGCAAAACATTGCTTTTTTTGGGGGGGGGGAGGACAAGTGCCCCATTATTGGTGTTAGGGGGGGAGGAATAGGGCCCCATCATTGGTGTTCAGGGGGGGAATAGTGTCCCATCACTTCTAGTCCAGAGGGGAATAGTGCCCCATCATTGGTGTTCCCGGGGGGTGAAGGGGGGATAGTTCCCCATCATTGGTGTTCAGGGGGGAGGAATAGTGCCCCATCATTGATGTTCTGGGGGGGAAAACTGCCCCATGATTGGTGTTTTTGGGGGGGTAGTGCCACATTATTTGTGTTCTGGGTGGAATAGTGCCCCATCTTTGGTGTACTGGGGGTGAATAGTGTTCCGTGTTTGGTGTTTTGGGGGAGATAGTGCCCCATCATTGGTGTTCCTGGGTGGAGATAGACCTATCATAGGTGTTCTGGGGGGAATAGTTCCCCATCATTGGTGTTCAGGGTAGGAATAGTTCCCCATCATTGGTGTTCCTGGGGGGGTTGTACTATAAACCCCATCATGACAGGATACCTGTGTATGATCTGTGTATATCTGTGTAACACTCTTTTTTCATTACCATTTTAAATAAACAAAAAAATAGCATATTACATTTATTTTTTATGATTTTCGGCCAACTAATCCATTATGAAAATAATCGTTAGTTGCAGCCCTAAATGATTTCATCACTTCCAGTTTCAGAGCTTCTCTTCTGCCCTCTGGAGGTCAGGAGAGACATTGCAGGGTGTAATAGACCATAAAGAGGACCTGTCACCTGCCAAAAGCTATCACAAGGGGGCTCTCCGGTGCCGGTTATTTTATTCCTCATTTTCTATGAATGTCGGCAGTTTTCAGTCCTGGAAATCCACGTCTCCTTCATACAGGAGAGAATTCTGGGAAATCTCTGTCAGAAAACATGGCCAGGAGGGAGTCTGCCCAATCTCCTGTTATATGATAATAGCAGACCATTAGCTGGGACTCTCCCTGGCTTGTCTTATGTTATCTCCGCTTTATCACATAATGATGATACAAAAGTCTACATTGTAATGTAAAGTGATGTTTTATTATATTATGGGGGAGGGGGATGGGGGTGTAATATAGAGATATAGGGGGGATACTGGAATGTTCTTGGGGGTTTCTTGTAACGGAAAAAAAGACAAAAAAAATTGAAATAAATAAAAACTTTCTTAATTTCTGTTGTTAAATTTTGCAAATAAATAATCTTTTTACATTTACGGTCAAAATGTATTCGGCTCCATTTCTTTGGTAAAAAGATCAGAATTCTTGTATATTATGTAGTCTGTGTCAGGCTGGGGTCACACCTAATACCGATGCGGCTCTCAGCAGGGGTCCTGTGTGGCCCCGTTCACCGTTCTAGGTTCCGATTTCACCCCAAATTTTTGTCTGAATTCGGACCTGAAACGGACCAAAAGACGCACAGGAAGCCCTGTGCAAATTTCCCCCGGAGCCACAGTGGATATATGTGAAGCGGCTCCATAGAGAGCCGGTCAAAATCTCCTGCTATTGCGAATTGGATGCGGAGAACTCACATCCAACTCACAATGGTGTGAACCCAGCCTGAAAGTTAAAGAGTCTACAGACTATGGGATATATACGAGGGGGTCTTCAAATGGTTTCCACACTTTTATACGTTTGTTGGAAACGGTGAGGGGGAGGAGAAGTCATTGGTCGTAATACACATGGTAAGACCACCTTCATGTAATACACATGGTAAGACCCCCTTCATGTAATACACATGGTAAGACCCCCTTCAGGTAATACACATGGTAAGACCCCCTTCAGGTAATACACATGGTAAGACCCCCTTCAGGTAATACACATGGTAAGACCCCCTTCAGGTAATACACATGGTAAGACCCCCTTCATGTAATACACATGGTAAGACCCCCTTCAGGTAATACACATGGTAAGACCCCCTTCAGGTAATACACATGGTAAGACCCCCTTCAGGTAATAAACATAGTAAGACCCCCCTTCAGGTAATACACATGGTAAGACCCCTTCAGGTAATACACATAGTTAGACCCCCCTTCAGGTAATACACATGGTAAGACCCCTTCAGGTAATACACATAGTTAGACCCCCCTTCAGGTAATACACATGGTAAGACCCCCTTCAGGTAATACACATAGTTAGACCCCCCCTTCAGGTAATACACATGGTAAGACCCCCTTCATGTAATACACATGGTAAGACCACCTTCAGGTAATACACATGGTAAGACCCCCTTCAGGTAATACACATGGTAAGACCCCTTCATGTAATGCACATGGTAAGACCCCCTTCAGGTAATGCACATGGTAAGACCCCCTTCAGGTAATGCACATGGTAAGACCCCCTTCAGGTAATGCACATGGTAAGACCCCCTTCAGGTAATGCACATGGTAAGACCCCTTTCATGCACCCCCTCTATCATCAGTTGCCCATCAATGATCTGTACCAGGTTCCTGACAGTGACAATGGTGGACCATGCCTGTCCTATGTGTGATGGCACAGCTCTTTTTAGCCTCAGCCAAGGGAACGTGTGGCAAGGTGACAACTCATGAGCACAACTGGGATACAGAGACACCTTATAACAGGAAGTGCCTAAACAAGAACCTTCGTGGCAGGATCACCAGGAATTATTTTAAGGATAGCTACAAAATATTGTATACACTGATGCGTAAAAATATTGAATTACATTTCTGCTCTATTTCAAATGTCATTTTCTGCATTGAAATACCTCCTTTGACCCAGTCTGTCCAGACAGTACGGCCACCTGCTGACTTGGCTCCATCTGCAGGCAGCTTAACTCAAAGAAGTTGAATCCAACACAATTTTACTTCAGCTAATTGCAGTACAGGAGATGTTTTCCCAGTCTTTAATAGACATGTGCAATCCGTTTAGTTCCAAATTAGTTTTTTAACAAATTTTGACAAATTAGTTAATTCCGAAATTTACAAATTTTTCAATCTCCGAATCATCGCATTTCCGGAATTTCGAATTTCGGAAATTCTAAATTTCGGAATTTCCGAATTTTCAAATCTTCGAATTTCGGAAATTAGAAAATTCCAAATTTTGAAAATTCGAAAATTCCAAATTTTGAAAATTCTAGATTTGAAAATTCGAAAATCTAAAATTCGATAATGGGAAATTTGTAAAGTTGAATTTCCGAATTTTTAGAATTTCCGAATTTCCCCAATTTCCGACAAAAGCAAAAAACGAATGAAACAAAAACGAAAAAATTTTTTTTTCGGCATTGCACATGTCTAGTCTTTCGAAGTGTGAGTAGACAATGACTTACCTGAGCCCTGAAGTTAATATATAAACTGCGCTTGCAGGATCAATGTGCAAACCCACACAATGTAAATGAACACTAACAGTGATATACAATCAACAAAAATCAATGTGGTACAAATAGATACCAAGGTGATACAAATGAATAAATTAATAACACAATCGATTTAACCATTTCCCACCGCCGGCCGTCATATGACATCCTGGATTTGTGGGGCTATATCTGAATGATGGGTGCAGCTCCAGGCATCATTCAGATATCTTTTTCAGCGGGCGATTCCCTACACCATAAGAATGATTATAACGGCTGTTCCGCCGCTTGATCGTTTTCATGGTAGGCGAGAGGGGACGTCCCCCCGACACCCTCCGGTGCTTCTACCGACTCACCGCTGCGATCGGTAAGTCGGTGACAGGATCCGCCAGCCCCGGATATTGATCATAGAGATTTCCGGCAGACCAGATGGTCATCGGAGTCTCTATGATCGTCGGAGGCCGGGCGCGGTGTTATGACGTCATGCTCGGGCTCTGCATTCAAAAAAACGTGGGAAGCCGCAATCTTTTTTTGTTTTTTATTTTTATTTCAGGCTTCCCAGCCTAGAGGTGGGATGTGGGGTCTTATTGACCCCCCCCCCATATCTCACTGTAAAGAGGACCTGTCATGCCATATTTCCTATAATGATCCGGAGTTAAAGGATGGTTGCTGTGTGCCTTTGCTGCTTTTGTTTTGTTGACTCTACAGCACCCCCTCCTGGGGGTAGTGCTATACTGACTATCACTTAAAGCAGAGCTCCGCCGTAAAAAAAAATATTAAAAGCCAGCAGCTACAAATACTGCAGCTGCTGACTTTTAATACTAGGACACTTACCTGTCCT
Organism: Rana temporaria; assembly: GCF_905171775.1. Lineage (NCBI taxonomy): Eukaryota > Metazoa > Chordata > Amphibia > Anura > Ranidae > Rana > Rana temporaria. The sequence goes on from NC_053491.1 coordinate 490,711,876, forward strand.
GGAGTCCAGCGCCGTCCGCAGCAGAAGACGAGCGATCGCTCGTCACTCTGCTGCCCCCACCGGCATCCTCAGTGAGGGAATCAGGAAGTGAAAAATTGTGGCTTCACTTCCTGTTTCCCTACTGCGCATGCGCGAGCAGGACTGTGTGTCTTTCACTGGTCACTGTTGTAATCTAGGAGCCGTGTGTAACACAAGGGGGGGGACGGGACCGGGAAGTGACGCACTACCCGCAGTGTACCCGCAGACTGTATTATGCACGAAAGTTAGGGCAAATACCTGTCTTAGACAAGTATCTGCACCCCCTCCCCCCTGAAAGGGGCTAATTGTGGCACCGGGGGGGGGGGGGGGGTCCGATCAGCGGAGGTTCCATTTTAGGGTGGAGCTCCGCTTTAACAGGACTGGAGAAGACAGGAAGGGAGCAGAATCACATTAGAAGGTATTTACTATTGTACAAGGCCACCTACTTAGCGAGAGGATGCCCTAAAGAAATTCCACAAGTTTTGGGACATTTGGGTAGAGGACTTGTGTACTAATACTGACCCTGAATCTCCTAATTAGTAGATTACCCTACACATGACTAGGTGGACCCACGTCCAATCCATATGTCTAATAATTGTGACCTCCATCTTATTAAATGGGGCTTATTACTACCAGTGAGTAGCTGATCCCTACAATATTCTAACAATCTCAGAAGTTAATGGAGAGTAGAGTCGTGTTTTAGTGCCAATAGCGGCACTACTGATAAGATTTTATTTTGTACTGTTTGTTTTATTAGGATGTATGTGGACCGAGCCTCAGTATTCCCGACAGGCTCTGTTTTCTATCTACACTTGAAACCCAATAAAAAGAATTAGGAAAAAAAAAAAAAAGAGAGTAAGCTGCAGTGTCCCGAAACCGCCACTAGATGTCGCCATATTACCAAATAAAATGATAGCTTCATGCAGTTCAATAGAAGACATAGAAATACATGGAAGTGGGCGGAACTACTACTATGTACTATTATTATTTTATTATTTATTATTATTATTATATTATAATATATTTGTAATAATATTATTATTATATTATTATTATTATGATTTT